>NC_141032.1:11917500-12072500 GCF_052040795.2 Danio rerio
TTGAAGGGCTGCAATTTCTTTTTTCAGTTCTCCTACTTCAGATAGTCCAGAACAGTGCACAGTACTTTTCTGTTTACAAGTCTTCTGCTTTACGGTGTCATGGGCTTAGGCATTGATATCATCCTCTTCTGATGGGCTGCAGCTGTAAACATACTGTTGGTACGTTGCTGCTCTCTGTTTTAGCGAAGCTGATGGGTGTTTATTCAAGCCCAAGTGTTTCCTCATTCTCTCTTCCTTTGACATCAGTCTATCCTCAGCTGTGAGGATAAGTATAGCCAGCTCCGCAAAAGAAGGTGGATTTGATTTATTTTTCTCAAGCTGCAAGTCTCCAATTAGGGCGTTATCCCAGCAACCACGGCAAAATTGCCTCAACAAGCAGCGACTTAGTTCACTTTCTGCTACACCTTTACGTCTGGTGGTGGCACTCAGAATGACATGCAGTCTGTGGAGATATGCTGATGACTTCTCACCTGGGTTCTGTAAGGTGCTAATGAATTTGGCCAATAATTCATCCCCATCCTCCACAAAACCATAGAGAGATTCTAGCAGCTGAAGGCACTCTGGTGAAGCATTCAAGTTCACATGTTTGATAATGTCTGAGGCTGGTGGTAACAGGATGTCAAGTATCTTAAGTGTCTTGTTTGACTCTGGAAGGGACTGATCACCTAATATGTAATCGACGCTTGCTCTCCAGGTGTCAAAATCAGGTTCGTTGTTTAGACGAGGGCTCCTCACTGAGAAAGCTTTTAAGCGAAATGCAGTGTTGTGCAGAGGCACAGGATCACTAGACCTCACAATGTGTTCCATTACAAGTTTCTGGACGCCTGGAGGGTGCATTGCAGACAAAGGTAGCTTCACAGATACAGTATCAGAACTATCGTCAGCATCTTCCAAACATTGGGGCGGTATGACACGCATGCTCACCTTGGCTGGGTTTTCTGTTTCAATATTCAGCACAAAAGGCAACTTTTGGACTTTGGATCGTGGGGGAGTGCTGATTGAATGGGTCAAGAGGCTTGTTTCTTAGCTCAGTTCCAGGTGACATATCATGCAAGGATTTTTTCCACCCACCTTTAACTACTGTTGAAGCTCATCTTGTAGGTGTTCTACATTGACACTAGCTGTATCTAGCATTTTCTCCACATTTTCAGCAGAGCTGCTGGTGGCAGGGGAGTAGATGCTGTTCAGGGAGCGCACATGAAAAAAGGCAGTTGAGGCTCAAGGTTGCTCATAGCAGAACTGTGCGAAAACTCTATTATGGCATTATGGTGGAATTCAGACTGGGGGTCGTCGATTAGAACATTACGTTTTATAGGGCCAAATCTCAGTAGATACATTTCAAGAATTTGATCTGACTCAGTTAGTGTTATACCACTAATTAATTGGTAATTGGTAGTGGTAATTAATACCACTAATTCGCATTTTCTACGTTAAAGTTTTCACGCTCAATGAAATCCATGTTTCTTTAATTTTACTGTCTATTTGAATGATTATTCTCTTCAGCAACTGCTACGCCCCCTCTCCTGGCTGGCTCGCCAAGTTGTAGCACGTAACGTGTTTTAGCGTGTCACACTATTATAAAGTTCGATATGGGCCGATGACCAGAACCAACAAACGACTACTGGAGAGAGGATAACAACGTAGCAGGTAAGTGAATAATCAACACAAGCACTCTTTTGTGTGTTTAACCAAAAATTTAATTTTAAAAAGGGCAAAAATAATAATAAAATGTTCACATTAAGCAGATGAAATGCATATATTAATTAATGTATAAATTGTGTATTATATATTAATAAGACTTCTACTAACACTTGTTTTTTTTTTTCAGGTAAAACATTTTAAACATCAAACTCAACTCGGATAATACACTCTTTTTTCCCCAAATAAAATAATAAACAGGAAAACTCAGTTTCGTCAATTATGTGTGAAAATAAATAAACCAAAACAAATAAATTACAAAACTCTCAAAATAAATGATAAAATAAATAAAACAATTCAATAAATGCAAAACAACAAACTGAATTCAGTAAAAAAAGAATACAATTTGAAGTTCTGTTCAGTTTAAAACACTTCAAATCTCACTTAACTCTGTCAATGACTTAATTCAAATAGATCTTAGTTCAACTTCAGTTGATTCAGTTCACTCAGGTTTGTTAATGACTCGGTTGAAATGAACCTTGTTCAGATTCAGTTCGAACGGGTGAATCGACTCCGTTCACTCAGTCCACGCAAGTTCAATTCAGTGAACTGAGAGTCAGTTCAAGCTCGGAAAAAAAGAAGAGTCCTTTACGAGAAAAAATCCAAAAAAGGGAAGAAACAGAGAAAAGTGTGTATTTGTTCAAAGGGAAAGAATATAGGAACTTTCCTACCAGTTCGTTGCTCTCACATCCAATCTAACACTCACAGATCCATGGGCGGCTCACCATTTGCACGTTAAACTGAACTAAGTGCAAAACTTGATCCAGATAGGTATCTGCATAGATCAGGACTTTCACATTCACTCAGGAAAAGGATAGAAGAAAGGGAAAAAAACGCAGCCAAGGCGATAATTCAACAAAAATCCAAACGAAAAACAAATCTGTGGTGGTCCGTGAGATCACAACAGCTCTCCTCCTTGAGCCTCTGCCTCGTCCCAGCTCCAATCTGGTGATGGCTGCTCAATGTCACTCAATTGCAGTCTTTCAGCTGTATTAGTTGGATTTTATTGACTAAATCTACTTTAAGGTTTCTAACTTAACTCTCACTCTCTCAGTTCAATCTCTCTCTGTTCCAATCCAGACGCGCACTGCCGTTTTTCATGAGCGTGCTTGATTTTACTCCACCCATTTCTCTTAAAGGGGCCATCACTAATTTTTGTCAGCGATCAACTTTCACTCTCTTGCTTTCATTTATGTATTTTTTTCATATCTTCTTGTGTCTATTAATGGGTTACATGTGCATCCAGAGATCTTGAAGTAATCATACAATCAACTTTTTTTGATTGTATTCTCCTGTATAGCCTCATTATTAACGTGATCCCGCCTTTCAGTGAGCGCGCTGTTCAGTGAGCGCAATCCAGATGGATGGGGCAACCATTACTGCATCCAAAATGGTGAAAAGCCTTGGAGTAACGATTGATGACCAACTAAACTTCTCTGACCACATTTCTAGAACTGCTCGATCATGCAGATTCGCACTCTATAACATCAGAAAGATCTGACCCTTCTTATCTGAACATGCAGCTCAACTCCTTGTTTAAGCTCTTGTTCTCTCCAAACTGGATTACTGCAACTCTCTACTAGCTGGGCTTCCAGCTAACTCTATCAAGCCTCTTCAACTGCTCTAGAATGCAGCAGCACGAGTGGTCTTCAATGAACCTAAACGAGCACATGTCACTCTACTGCTAGTCCATTTGCACTGGCTGCCAGTTGCTGCTTGCATCAAATTCAAAGCTCTGATGTTTGCCTACAAAGTGACTTCTGGCCTTGCTCCTTCTTATCTGCTCTCACTTCTGCAGATCTATGTGCCCTCCAGAAACTTGCGTTCTGTGAATGAACATCGCCTCGTGGTTCCATCCCAAAGAGTGAAGAAATCACTTTCGCGAACGCTCACGCTCAATCTGCCCAGTTGGTGGAATGAACTCCCTAACTGCATCAGAACAGCAGAGTCACTAGCTACTTTCAAGAAACGACTAAAAACTCAACTATTTAGTCTTCACTTCACTTCCTAATCTGCAATTGCCTCTCTGAATATCACACTAACTGTACCCAAAAAAAAAAAAAAATAATAATACTAATACTACTAATACTTCCCTTCTTAGACTTTACAGACCTGAAACTTGCCTATAGCACTTATTCATTGTTGCTCTTAGTTGTGTAAATTGCTTCCTTGTCCTCATTTGTAAGTTGCTTTGGATAAAAGCGTTTGCTAAATGACTAAATGTAAATGTAATTATAAATGAACAGCGGTGAGCCAGGTAATATTGTACACGCCCCCCGAGACATGGCATCTAACGACAAGCTTAATCATAGTTACTTACTTTTTCTGCGCTTTTGAATGATGGCACGCTACACGAGTGAAGAAGCACTTCGGATGGTACAGGACAGCGACGGATAATTTGCTTTCTCCACAGAAGAAGAGCGCGACTCTGATGATGAACACATACATTTTGAAGAATATTTAGACGCAGCGGAGGATAGAATCCCTGTGGAGTAAGTCTTTTATTTATTCTTACCTTCATTATTTACATGAAATATGTCCTTACAGGCTACTTATAGTTTTATTGCTGTACAAAGTGTATCCTATAATGTATATAGCGTACAATGATAAACAGAGGCCTATATAATAACATGTTATGTTATATGAAATATGCTAAGCTGTTGTGAAAAAGAAATACTGACAGTTTTTTACAAAACAGGTGCTGTTCAGTAGATAATTTCTATGTTGCAACTGAGTTTATTAGGTAAATTGGTACTAGTATCAGTGAACATCACAAGGATATTGACAATGTAGTTTATGTAATCAACTTGCTTATTTTTTTTCCAGATGTGAAGACAACAGCGGTAAAGGACCAGTAGCTAAGAAAGCTAAAACAAATAAGTTGCCAACTCAGCCATGGAAACAGAGACTGATGCTGCATGGCTCCACAGGCTCTGAGATTCCTTCCTGTACATGAACCTGGACCACAGCTAAGACCATGAGATGCTCACACTGGGATGTTACATACCTTACACCCTTTATTATCTTACACTTCATATTTACCTATCGTCACGCTCAGCAATGCCAGGATCAATCGCCAGGATGAGGCATTGGCCACCACTGCACAGGCTCTTCAGGCTCTGGTTGGCCAGGTTTCGCTGCTCACCTCTCAGGTCCAACAGCTGGTTTCTGGAGCAGCACAAGCGGAGCCTGCATCAGCCCCGGTGGCTGCAAGTCGCTCTGTTGAGCCTCGCATTCCTCCTCCGACCTGCTATGCTTGAGAGCCTCACTTATGTCGGTCTTTCCTATCCAAACATTCCCTGTACATGACCCTGCAGCCGTCTTTGTTTTTCCCAGAGCAGTCAAAGGTTTCTTTTGTAATCACCCTCCTTTCGGGGAGGGCGGCACAATGGGGAACTACAGCATGGAAACAAAAACTACCATGCTGTTCCTCGTTCGACCTGTTCTCCAAGGAACTCAAAAAAGTCCTTGATCTGGCCGCTTCTGGGAGAGAGGCCGCTCGAATCCTCGCTGAAATCCGCCAGAGGAATCAGAGCGCAGTGGATTATTCTATTGAGTTCCTGACCTTAGCTGCTCAATGCGGCTGGAATGCGGAAGCTCAATGGCATATGTTCCTGCATGGTTTATCTGACTGTCTTCAAGACGAGATCTATTCCTTAGATCTTCCTAAAACTCTTGAAGAGTTAGTGGATCTGGCCATCCGGGTGGACACCAGACTGCTCCGCCGTGAGAGTCGCATGCGGCAAGGCAGGTTTCTGGATCCAGTCCCTGACCTTCCGGCCTCGGCTGTGGCGCCGGAAGTTGGAAGCGCTTGACCCAAAACCGATGCAGGTGGGCAGGTCCCGCTTGTCCGTGCAGGAAAAGCGCCGACTGAAAACTGAGGGACTCTGCCTTTACTGTGGTGGGGCGGGTCATCGGGTGGCTTCCTGTACCACCCATCAGTAGGTAAGAGGTTACTGTTGGGTGAAATCAGTTTGGACAAATCCTCCGCGGCGGCCACTTTACTGCCTGTCTCTGTATCATGGGGTTCCGGAAGCCAAAACACCGATGCCCTCGTTGATTCTGGGGCGAAGGGGAATTTCATCGACTCTAGTCTTGCTTTCAGTTTTAAAATTCCAGTTATTGCTTTCTCACAACCCATTGCAGTACGCACCCTCAGCGGACTTTCCCTCCCCACCATCACTCACTCCACCAAACCCATAAAACTTATTATGTCTGGAAATCATGTTGAACACATCTCATTTTTGTTAACAGACTGTTCAAACACACACCGGTGGTTTTAGGCCATCCTTGGTTAATTTTCCATAAACCTCATATTAACTGGGGTCTTAATACTACATTTTTGTGGAGTGAGAACTGTCATGAGTCTTGTCTTTCGTCTGCTCGTTCTGCTGTTTCTTGGTCTGTGTTTCAGGAGGAGCGCATGGACCTGTCAGACGTGCCTAGTGAGTACCTTGACCTGAAGAGAGTGTTCATTAAGTCTCAAGCTGCTTCTCTGCCTCCTCATCGTCCTTATGAGTGTGCCATAGACTTATTGCCAGGTACATCGCCGCCTAAAGGCAAGTGTAAGGCTGGTATCAGAAATGATTACTGTAAGGTTGATATCAGAAATGATTACTGTAAGACTGCTTTTGTAAATGATCAAATATTCAGGCTCTAACAGGAACAGACACCTGATAAACATCAAAGAACTCTCACCCACCACCCTCAGTGTGGGAACGAAACCTCTCACGGACACTTATCTACTGACATGCATTTCTTCTTTTCATCTCTGTCTTAAGATATTCAAATGTCAACACATTGAAGGTTCCGGTGGGTCTGGCAAAGAAGGTCTCACTCCTTTAAACGTTAAAATACTAGCCTTTGGACCAGTAATAAAACTGTAAATCAAGCATCACAGCCCAAACCTCCTTCTACCCAAAACAAAGGAACAACCAAATGCTAATATCACGAGAACCCCGGCCAAGACCTCTTCCCACTAAAACAAAAGAACACGAAACTTCTATATCAATAGAGTGATGTTGAAATGGTAAATATCAAAGGAACACCCTGAGGTGCAAAAATGGGTATTTAAGAGAAGGTGGCAGAGAAGTCAGGGAATCTGTATGCAGATATCCCGCACAACTTCTGTGTGTAGTTTTCATCTCCAGGTAAACACTTCTAAAACCTCTTTTCATTGTGTTTACAGATTTGATTTGATTAATTTGATGATATTTTTATTGTTTTAGATTAGATTATATTTTGTCTGTTGTTTGAATTGGATTTGAATGATTAGCTTTGTTTACCTGTTTAATAAATTGTTATGTTTGAACATATTTTGCTCACTCTGTAATTATTAGTCTTAGTAGATTACGCTGAATCCTTGTTTCCGCATGTCTTGCGTCAGGTCAGTAGACGGACTAAAATCCAATTGAGATGGAGCATTGGGCACACTAATTGTGTTTTAGCGATCCGACTGACTCTTGATATTGATTCATGTGTACTTAGGTGGAAAGGGCGATAACTTTCGTCTAGGTCAACAAGTTGTTGCACGACTAACCTAGATTGGGTACCCGACCTTTGTTTGAAGATGATATTATTCTAAATTAAGTTCATATGGGAAACTATGGGCTTGGTGAAAACCAAAGTTACTATAGAGTCCAGTAGTCGGGTTCATTTATAATAATGCCCTAACCTCTAATTAGAAATGATGATTGTCTTAACTCAAGGGTGTACACCTAAGCGGGACTAACTAAAGTATTTTAGAACGAGCACGCTGGTAGCGGCCATCTAAAGTATTAGTCAATTACCTCTGTTTAATATTCAAGACTGACCGGAATGTGATCGTGAGGGACGCCTTCGGCCGAGGCGATTTCTCTGAGCGACATGAGCACCCGAATGAACGGATGTAATGGTTAATAGTGAAAACAGAAAGTTCAAACATTCTTCCAAATTCCGTCTAAATTAACAAATTATAAATCATCATTATTATTATTAACTATTAGAAATAATATATATAACATGGAGTCAGATAAAATTATGAGATAATACATAAGAGGTATATTTTACTTTATTGTAATGTCTGCTGTTTATGAAAAGATAGTGACGCGCAAAGACCCTTCTGCCGTGCCATTACACAAGTTACACTCTCTTTCTATCCCTGAGAGGGAGGCCATGGAGAAATATATTTCTGATTCTCTAGCGGCCAAGATCATACGGCCTTCTTCTTCACCGGCGGGAGCGGGGTTCTATTTCGTGAAAAAGAAGGATGGGTCTCTTAGTCCTTGCATAGACCAACATCACGGTGAAGAACACGTATCCTTTGCCGCTGATATCTTCAGTGTTCGAGCGTTTTTCACAAAATTAGATCTCCGCAACGCATATCATTTGGTTTGCATGAAGCAGGGCCATGAGTGGAAAACCGCTTTTATTACCCCCAGGGGGCATTTTGATTATTGTGTTCTTCCTTTCGGGCCTTTCAATGCTTCTGCGTTTTTTCAAGCACTTGTAAATAGCGTGTTGCGAGACATGGATGACTTTCAGATTTTTTTCCCGTTCTCTCCAGGAAAATGTGCAGCACGTCAGGAGAGTGCTTCAGAGGCTGCTAGAGAATGGGCTTTTTGTCAAGGCGGAGAAATGCGTGTTCTATACACAGTCTGTTCCCTTCCTAGGACACATTGTGTCAGTCGAGGGGGTGCGCATGGATCCAGAGAAAGTTCAGGCTGTGGTAAATTGGCCAATCCCGGAGTCTCATAAGGCCCTGCAGAGATTTCTGGGCTTCGCCAATTTTTAACACCGTTTTATTCGCAATTTCAGCCAGCTCGCTGCCCCTCTGACATCCTTAACCTCCTCCAAAACTCCCTTCAGGTGGTTGAGTGCAGCACAGGCTGCATTCTCTAAATTAAACGGCCGCTTTGTTTCAGCCCCCATTCTGGTGACTCCTGTTCCCTCTTGGCAGTTTGTGGTGGAGGTTGACGCGTCAGAGGTGGGGGTGAGCGCTCTCCTGTCCCAGCGCGTAGCCTCGGATTACAGAATTCATCCGTGCGCGTTTTTCTCTCACCGATTATCTCCCGCATAACGTAATTACAACATTGGTAATAGGGAGTTGTTGGCTGTCAAACTCGCTTTGGAGGAGTGGCGTCATTGGCTGGAGGGTTCGGGGGTTCCCTTTATCGTTTGGACCGATCATAAGAACCTCAAATACATCAGGTCCACCAAACGACTTAGCTCCAGGCAGGCTCGGCAGGCATTATTTTTCGGATGTTTCGACTTTACCATCTCTTATCGGCCGGGTTCAAAAAACGTCAACCCCGACGAGTTATCCCGTCTTTTTGATTCTTCCGAGTGCAATACGTCTCCTGAACCCATCGTTCCCCAGAGTATTTGTATTTCTGCTGTGACATGGGAGATCGAGAGCAGGGTCCGCACAGCTCTGGATGGGGTAACGCCCCCGGTCGGATGCCCACCCAGTCGTTTGTTTGTGCTAGAGGAGATTCGGTCTGACGTCATTCGGTGGGGACATTCCTCCAAAGTGGCTTGTCATGCTGGGGTGAGTCCTACCTTGTTTTTGGTTAAGTAGCGATTCTGTTGGCCAGCTATGGCACGGGACATACGCGAGTTTGTATTGGCCTGTTCTGTTTATGCTGTTTCTAAGACTTCTAATCACCCTCCTGCTGGACTCTTTCAGCCGCTGTCAGTGCCTTCGAGACCCTGGTCGCACATTTCACTAGATTTTGTCACTGGTCTCCCACCATCTGGTGGCAATACGGCTGTTTTGACCGTTGTGGACCGGTTCTCGAAGGCTACTCATTTTATTCCTCTGCCCAAATTACCCTCAGCCAGAGAGACAGCAGATGCTGTCATTAATCACGTCTTTCGCATTCATGGCCTCCCGACAGACGTGGTTTCTGACAGGGGGCCTCAGTTTGTCTCAAAATTTTGGAGAGAATTCTATAATTTATTGGGGGCGACTGTAAGTCTTTCTTCTGGGTTTCATCCTCAGAGTAACGGACAAACAGAGAGGGCCAACCAAGATCTCGAGCGCATGTTACGTTGTTTGGTTTCCCAGAATCCCTCCTCTTGAAGTCAGCAGCTCCCATGGGTGGAGTACGCACACAACTCATTACCAGTGTCGGCCAGGGGCCTCTCCCCATTTCAGTGTAGTCTAGGTTTCCAGCCACCAGCTTTTCCCAGTCTGAAATCCGAAGTCGCGGTTGTCTCCGCCCATGACTTTGTCCAGAGGTGTCGACGCACTTGGAGCAGAGCCAGACAGACCCTCCTCTAAGTGGGTGCGCGCACCAAGGCTAAAGCTGATCGCCACCGGTCGAAGCCTCCCATTTACGTCGTCTGTCAGAAAGTGTGGCTTTCAACTAAGAACATTTCTTTGCGTTCCGTATGTAATAAACTTGCACCTAAATTTATTGGCCCGTTCACTGTCATCAAGCTCATTAGTCTGTTGGCAGTCTGCCTCAAACTACCTCCAGCGTACAGGAGAATACATCCCGTGTTTCATGTTTCCAAATTAAAGCCCATTTTTCATACGGCCATTAACCCGCCTACACCAGTCAAAGCTATTTAGAATTAAACATTTAGAGATGGTGTGACACAACACTTACTCGCGTGTGTCTTTAATGATCCCCTTTACGCTTCTTAAGCACGTCACACAGCGGATGCACCGCTCAGAGCCGCGGCACTGCGCGCACATGACAGTTAACAGTATCACACACCAGACGTGCATATTCGCATGTTATTTAAAATGAAACTATT
Source organism: Danio rerio (assembly GCF_052040795.2). Lineage (NCBI taxonomy): Eukaryota > Metazoa > Chordata > Actinopteri > Cypriniformes > Danionidae > Danio > Danio rerio. The sequence continues at coordinate 11,927,944 of NC_141032.1, forward strand.
TAGATGGCGCTCTGTGTAGGGTTGGGTATCGTTTGGGTTTTTTTTCGAAACCAGTGCTAAATCGATGCTTTTAAAACGATCCCGGTGCCAAAACGGTGCCTGAATTGAAATACTTTTTAGCCACAAAATGATGGTGGATGACTCCACAAAAATATTTTATTTGACTAAATATTTTTACAAAATCATTTTAATAGAACAATATAATTAGAGTTTAAAGTAAACATCAATTCATATTGTATTACATTAATACATTTCCTTTGATCTATTGTTAGCTAGCATGAATTTAAGAATTGCATTGTGAAATTACATTAGCTTACTATTATCCTGTGGGGGGCAGGCAGGGGCCACGTACTCTTAAGAGCACATTTTAACATATATATCATAAAATACTTAAAACATTATTCGAAGTCATTTTTTTCGTGCATCACTCTGCAGTCTTCATACACAAGATAAATAAATAACTTAAACTAATCTTTAAAATTAAAATAATCTTCCTTGTTCATTTTATTTGACAAGTAACGTTATACTGGTGTTGGAGAACACATTTCTAACATTCAAGTACATCAAGGCACATTGCTGCACCTGAAAACGTTAACAGGCCAAGTCAATTTATTTTGCCAGTTTTTATAGAAATAGTTTCCTAAAAAAACAATTATTCTGGAGTCATAATAAGTCGCATTTCTTATTGTTTATTTCGTGCATTGAATGACAGTAAAAAGTAGCAATTTTACCGAGGAAATGCGTTAATAATATCAACTGATTTATATATAGTCAATCAAATGAACTTAAACGATTAAAAACTGCAGCAAAAATTTATTTAGGCCCTGTAACGACGGAGGGAGTGACAGAGACAACTGAAGTTAAGATCCACAATGCAGGTTATTTCAGCGTCATGCAAGCAAAGATCAAACAGGTGCAAACGGGTATATTTAGGCAGTCCAGAATCGTCGAAAAACAAGCAATAGGTCGTAAGGAAGGCGGCTAAACAGGAGAACACGGGTAAACAAGGCTAAGGTCTAAGCACGGGAGACAAGACAGGGAAAACACTTTGTAATGCTACTGATACAGCTAACAAGACTTGGCCACCTGGATGAGTAAATGGCTGTTTCTCAATTCCAAGAACGCAGAGACCGGACTTGTGTTCTTGTGGAGACCAGTCTTACCAGGTGTCCTCGGAAGAACGAACTCAGGAGACCGCGAGGGCAGAGAACGCTTTCTTTGAGAATTGAGATGCTGCGTTCTTTCTGATGGTCACATGACCTTCACGTGTTTTAAATGGTAAATTATTTAAACATTACAGCCTTCATACAACGATTTATTGTTTTTCCCCTTCAAAATATATACTTAGCATAAAAACATTATAAATATATGTTGCACAATATAAATAAAACAGATTTTAATTTGAATTTCAGCAAACAAACACCCTTAGGCCTGATTTATACTTGTGCGTCAGGTGACCGGCGTAACCCACGGCGCAGGCAACGCGCGTGGCTGTGCATTTATACTTCTGCGCGCTGTCTCTGTCGGTCTGCATTAACACTTCCTAAGCGCTAGTTGGCAGTGAGGTGTAAATGTTCCTCTGTGTCGAATTTCTTCGCTACTTTTTTGCGTTTCCTGAACACTTTCGGGATGTAAAAGTGGCTCAAACTCGCTCATTTTGAGGCAGGAACCGGTGGACGAGCAACAACTTTAACTATGAGGTAAACACAAAACAAAACTTTCCATCCGGAGCTCCTTCACAGGACTCCACACTTGTAAACAATCGCTCGCGCGGCGTCGCGCTATTCGCGCGGCTCTCGGTCCCGCCCAGACTCGTCAGCGATACCGAGCCGACCAATCACAGAGCTTATGCCACGCGTCGTTGCGACGTGTAGTTACATTTTTTGAGAGGTGCACGTCAGTGACGGCGATGGCCACGGCGAAGGGCTATGCGTCAGCGCTGAAGCATACGCCGGTGTTTGACGCAGAAGTATAAATCAGCCTTTAATGTGTTTATTCCTTTATTAAGATGTCCATGGTAGTGTTTACTTTCACCGTTTCATTTAGGGAAACTCCTGAGGAAAATCTCTGAACTTTAATAATAAATCTAAATAAAATGTAGCGCTTTCCACCTCCAGCCTCAATGACTTCTGGGACTTCCAGTGCGAGTTCAGTGCTCAAGTCTGCATCGGTGCGTCCTAGATATCAAGATCACATCCGGGAAGTTTCACGCGTCCTCTGTACTTGCGGTCTTGAGTATTAGAACTGAACTTAGGCAGCTGATGATGACGTTGCACGAGAACACGAGGACGCAAGACTGATGAAAAACGCATATTGAGAAACAGCCAATGAGTGGTTAATGTAGGGTGTGTAATCAGTCTCTGACAAGGTTCAGCTGGTGAGAATGTAATCAATCTTGATGAGTGAGCATGTGTGAGTGTAACCGGAGAGCATGTATGAATATGTAGTCTATGGTGTTCGTGTGAGAACCAGCGATCTCTGGAGAGCGATTGCTGGTAATGTGACAGGCCCAAACTACAAAACCAAATGTAAAACAATTTTAGTATCAGTTTTGCTTAAGTTGCACGCTAGTGTTTCAGGAGAGGGGAGTGGTTGCTTTAAGACTTGCTATTTACGGGAGTTGTAGTCCATAGCGAAGTGTATTGTGGGTAGTGTAGTTCGACACACATGCTGGATGATGTGAGCTCGCTGTGTGCTGTGCAGCTGAAGCAGAGGAAGAAAGTTTTATTCGGCTTTGTTTCATGTTCACTCAAGTTATTCCACCTGAGAGCTCTTTGCACCGTGAACCTGACAACACAAAATAAGTAAAAGAAGGGCATGCATTAATTACTTTTGTCCCTCTCATCCTTTGTACGAGCTGTTACTCTGCCGCTGGACATTACTGAAGCGGAGAGAGAACACGTTTGATCATATATAAATATTATTATAACTATATTGTATAAATATTATTATAACTATGCCTAAAACATCCTGACAATCAAAAAACAAATGACATATCACAAGCGATTGTCATCTGAGTGCACCAGACATGAATGACGCTCCTCATAAAGCTTGAGAAGCAGACAGTACTGTATGATCTACATCAGTGGTTCTCAAACCTTTTTCATCAAGTACCACCTCAGAAAAAAATTGTCTCTCCAAGTACCACCATAATGAGCAATATTGAAATACAGTAACGTAGTAGGCCTGCTAAAGCAGCTACAACTCTGCACAGTTCAAAAACGTGGCAAATTAATTTCTATTATTAAGAATATTTATTATTGTCAGCCACTTTAAACATTATAAATAGTCTAAACATTAACACTGTACTGTGCTTATAGGTAAAACAAACAAACAAAAAAAACTAAAAACATTAATATTTAAAATTAAAATGTGCTTTTAAAAAGTAAAAAAATGGTAGATTACTGTTCTTAAAAAGTAAAAAAAAATCTGTTGTACTTAAATGTAAAGTATTAACATATAGTAGCCAATTCATTAAAACCTGGGGATGTTGCTTGGACCTCATAAACTATATGTCATCACATTGATGTATAAATCATTTTTGATAATATTTTCAATATATGTACCATACGACATAATAAATTCCTTCACGTACCACTAGAAGGAAGCTCGCGTACCACTAGTGGTACACGTACCACAGTTTGAGAACCACTGATCTACATACTTTGTAAAATAAAGACTTGCAGGTTAAGGAAACAGCATAGGAGGAGGTTGCCGCGAGCCTTGTTGCAGATAAAAAGTTTTTTTTTTTTTTTTAAAGTGTATTTGTATATAGTGAGAGATACATAACTAGATAGAATAGACATAGAGATAGAAAAATAGAGATTGATCTCTGCAGCAGCTGCCAAAGAGCTGCGTGCTGCAGACGCAGCTGGTGTGAAAGGCAAACGCCTGCGTGCTGCTTCTGCTCTCCATACACGCTGCTCACGCACTGCTTTCGCTTGCGATCTGAAACAGGCGTTAAACTCAACTTTTATAAAGACAGTTGCTGTGTAAGAATCCTTACTTGTAAAATACGCTTTAGAAGGCTTAGTTTAAGCAAATTGGACGAACGTGATCACGCGTGTAGATCTGAAGAGTGTCGCTTTCGTTTACTGAAAACCAGGCTAAATGCGCTGTACTACGTTGCGTGCGTCTGTTCCCTAGCAACAATAACAATCGCCTGATATTGCCTGTCCGTATTCCTCAAAGTTGTTCAGAATTAAATGTTTAGTGATGGTGTGACACAACGCCTTTTTTCATGCACCCCTTTGATGCTTCTTACGTTTTTGCCGCAGCACCGAAATTCATACGCTGATTTAATACCGGTACATACCGGTTACCAAGGTGCCAGTGCTATAATGGCACCGGGTTTCGGTACCCAACCCTATTGATCACGTGAGTTTGTTTTGTTTTTGTTGTCCACATGTATTTGTTTTGGTCACGTGCCATGACGGCACTCAGCTGGTTTGATTCGCTCGCCAGCTGAGACTCATTATCGTGCCTATATATGGGCGACATTTCCTATGTTCCTTGTCAGTTTGTTACGTGTGCTTATGTGTGTGTTTGTATGTGCTCAGGACCATGAGGAGAGACCAATGGACCCTGTTCTCCTGTCTGATCCCTGCCCTGTTTTCTCCTGATCCTAGCAACACACTCATTCCCTGTATTTATTTTGACTGTGTCAAATAAATCATTTTACTTGCACTTGGATCCTCTCTGAAAATTATTTAACTGTGACATATTTGCAATCTGTAAGTTTACATAATTTACAGTTTTATACAGTGTACTGACCATCACATGTGTATCTCGAGTTATTTTGTGTGATAACACAAAACTGCAGATACATAAACTGCAGACAAAAAATATATATAAACTTAATTTTTCTTCAGATTCTTTCTTGAAACTCTTCCCTCTTAGTCACATACCTGTCTGATGGCTCGTTGTGCAGATCTTTGTTGTGCACTTTGGCCTTCTGGACTTTATGGGATCGGCTGTTTGTTCACCCCAGATAAAAACCTAGAGTTAGGATCAGGGTGTGTCCTGTAAAGTAGTGGTGGGTGGGACACAGGGCACGTCCTAATTTGCCAAAAAACAAAGCAAAAAACTCTAAAAAGGTTTTTTGCTTTACTATCAAATAAATTAAAACATGTGGCTGATTGGCCTTTATGTCTAATTGGTTCCTAGCTCGGGTGAAACACTCTGGGGGGAACTGACCAGTTACGGGCCCAATGCACAGTCTGTTATAGTGTGCATCCAGAGATCTTGCATCAGTCAATCAACTTTTCTTTATTGCACCTTATTACAACCGTCGGCTGCCCAATGTACTTTACTGCATTAAAACAAAATGACACATTAGTGAAGTATTTATAAGCTAATTTTGAGAGGATCACATGCTTATGATTGACCATGGCTGGTCTCGTATTAACAATCACATCATCTACCAATCAGATGAATTCAAACAAATATTACCTGATCTCCTTATCTTAACCATCTTCATCTTGAAGAATCCCCCCATCAACCCTTACTTCTTTCCCTCTTTCTTAATTTAGGGGAGTTGCTGAAACCAGGCCCTAACCAATTTGGCGCACTAGACAAGATTTCACCTAGTTGGTGTCTTAGGTGATTAGGCTGTATTGTCATATTTTTATACTACTACTAAGTAGGCTTTGCACTATGCAGTTGAATTAATGTGGGCATATTATTTTATAAGTCATAATCCCAACTAGTTTAAAGAATAGTGAAAGTTACACTTTTTTTTCTTTCCCCATTTCTGACACCCCCCTGGATGTACAGCGCCCTTAGCCTTTGCCTATACTGCCTGTGCCACAGGCCGGCCTTGCGAATACAGTCACAAAATCAGAACTGACTATCAAGACCTGCAGTGTAAATGCAGCCTAAATTAATCACAGCAGCAGCTTTTTAATTTTGTGGGACATACATTTAAGAAAAATCTGTCAAAATCGCAATTTATTGTTTTCTAGATGTATGTAATCTTAAGACACTTATTACAACCTGAACACCTTATTTACTGTAAATATGGAGACATTTTATGCTTAGCTCTGGTTTATTTTTAATGCAAAATCATGCATTCCCACAGGATGAATATTATTTCATCAAAAATAGTGAATGATCAGAGAGCTGAACGCAGACTCCTCTGAGCACTTACAATCTATCCAGCAGTGGATAACATTAGTTATTAGGGCATCAATTTAAAAGGAACATCATTTTAATAATATTTCCCTAATATGTTCAGCCAAAGTTTATAATATCATCTACAAGACTTTCCCAAGCTCTGTAATGGTTAAATAAATGCAAGGCCCTTCAAATTATATTAATATGGCCTATTGATATCTATAAATTTAGGCGGAATGAAATAGTGTGGGCGAACTATCAAAATGAAAGCGGGTCTATTTGTGGGAAAGTAGTAGAATATTCAGATGTGTGATGTCTGAACCACACAAATACCTTGGACTCAGTTACTGTTTTTCAAAAAATATTTGTGTACTGTACAAATTTGAATGAAAATATTGGTAAAATCTCACCTGTGGTGAGTCTGGCCTATGCGAATGTACTACACCCTTTAAAATCATAAAATTACAGTTGGGTGAATTACTGTTGTAAGAATTGAAATATTGCAAATATTCTGATGTCTTTGACAATTCAAAACATGAGCTGAAAACAGAGACTGGTAACTTCACAACTCAGCAAGGGGAATGCGGGAAAAACCAGTTCCTGCTGCATTTGCATCTGAGTCTGCTTCATCCCCCCAACTCACACATATGGTCATTTCAATGTTTGAATGTTCTAGAATTAACCAAACTGACTTTAACTATCATGTTTGATATCATTTGAAATGTCTCAGTGCGATTGGTACAATGGTCTCATTCTCTCAGAAATAGACATAATCAGAACAATAAATATATAACTTCAGGCATCTTTTGATCCACTGTGAGGGGTGTGACACTAAGTGTGAATGCCTTTTGTTATACATTCACACCCCCTTCCTTGAGGCAATTCTTGGATTATTTAAGGTAAGGCCTAAGAAGGACTCAGGGCGATTCTGCCTAACCAGATCAGCCCATAACATGGGGTCTGCCCCATGTTATGTATATTTCAAAGTCAGGAATGCATCTTTTTCATCTTGGATTTATCTTTGATAATTTGATGTTTTGTATTGATCGTTTATGAATTGACTGATTGAATTGGCATAATACATTTACCTGACTAATAAATTGTTATGTTTTGAACTATTCAAACCTCGTGTTATTATCACTGATAAATGTTGTTGTCCATAGCACTACAAGCCACTGTACAGGTTAGTAACGGACTAAAACATGTTAGACGGAGCAGCGTGGCACGCTATTCAATGTTGTTAGAGATCCGACTAACAAATTGGCATTATTTCATGTATACTTGGACTGTAAAAGGCCAACTATTTAGAACAACAAAATATTGTTGAAACTACTTTAAATGTGGATATTTAGGCCTTCATCTACAATAGTATAATCCTGCGCGATTATTATTAAAATACTTTGTCTTGATTAAGTAGATAACAGATCCATGGGGACCACATAAAAATCTCCTAAATTGAGTAAGTAGTGTTCTGCCTTTTTAGGAGAGTGGTTAATCGCCTCTGTTTAATGACCAAGACTGACAAGCTTGTATTAAGAGATTGTATACCCGGCCGGTGTAAGACTCGAGATGCTATCGGAATCTGAGTAAATGAAAATAAGGTATAATAACAAAATAAAAGAATATTCAATCATAATCTAAAATAATGTGAAAAGAAACAATCTTATCAATGTTTTATAATTGGAGTCAGATAAAACGAGGATAAACATATTAATATTCTAAACCATCTCATACTAAAATTGGAGTCAGATATGAGTTAAGTTTAATATAAATCAACATTGTGCACTGGAAAGACCGAACATGCAGTGAACCTTCATCCACCATTGGATACCGTCATTGGACCAACTGGCTGGACCCTACAAAATGGTGACCCATCTCCGTGATCTCTCAACTCAGGCGAGTTACGTCTTTCCAGCACAAAATGGATTTATATCAACCAAGAGGTTTGGATCTTCTATTCTATCTTCAGCTGCTGTGGTAAGTCAATTCTTCTTTGCCTATTAGAAATGTTGAGGGAAAGCTGGACGCACCCTTTATAAACACATTGATAGAATGAGTCGGAAATGCTCAAAAATGTTAGACCGGAATGCGTTATCCGGTGGGGTTGAGAATTAGACAAAACCACTTTGATTATCAGGGACATGATAGCAGCAGTATAGATAAATGCCATCCCTTGCTCTGAAATCTCTTTGTCTGCTAGGCAGCAAGAGTTGAAGCTTAAAATTGGAATAACATCATCCAAATTATATTCTGGAACTCAGTGGAGAGTTATAAATTAGATCCTAAAAGTTTAAATCAAAAACTATCCATTGTTTTAAATCTACTGTTTTATAAAAAAGAGAAAAATGGAAAAAGGAAAACAGGAAAAAATGGTTTAAGATTTAAAAACAATTGTAAACTTTTAAATTGGATTAATAACAACAGTCTGTTTAAAGGCATTTGCATGTGAAAAATAAAGGTGAGCAGAACAGAATGATTTGATTGCAAAAAAGACGAATAGGCTCTAATGAAAACTCTGCCTTTACAAATCAGAAATTTGCCATTTAAATTTAATGGTGATAAATTCAAATATGATGCTGATCAACTACACTGTAATCCCGAATAAGTTGACAAAACTCAAAAAAAAAAAAAAAAAAAATTTGAGGCAATCAGTTATGTCAAATTTTTTAAGTTATGAAATTATCTATTTTAAGTGAACAGAAACATTAAGTTTTGAGTTTGCTATACTCATGCAAGACACTTCAACTTACTTAAAATACCCAAGTTACTCAACTTATACATTTTAATTGCAATTAACTTAATTATTTTAATTTTTCACCCAGCTCATACATTTTGATAGCATTTTTTAAAGATTACATTTTTTCAAACTCAAAAATAAGAAAAAGTTCTGAATACTCATTAAGGTTAATTAAGATAAACGAATTTTAAGGATTTAAGTTAATAGAGCTCAATTCAATTATTTAGTTACAGCATTAGGGTTTACAGTGTAAAATATCCACTATACTTTAATTTAATCTCAAAACAGACTAAATATAAAAGAAATTCTAAGATTTTAACTTTAAATCAGCCCTTAGACCTCCTGATGGCTCAAACCTTTTCATATTCAAATGTCCTGACAGAGAGCAGAGAAATCTCACCTCAGTGATAATAAGATGCTCAGAATGTGTTTGCTGTATTTGCATAAAACAATAACATTACCCTTTTGTTCTCCATGCAACCTACAAGCAAACACAGCCCTTATCACAAGATAAAAGCATTAAGCTAAAATGCACTGCCATTCTAAAAACACTCTCCAGAGACCAGATATAATTAAATTTTAATACTTACTATTTTAATATAATATAATTACATTAGGAATAAACAATAATGTACATTATATTATAATCGCCAATTCATGGCACTAAAGACTAGAGATGAAACATTCACTTTGAGGAGGTTTGCTTTCTTTATGCTTAATGAAAACACTGACAGAACTACTATAGCATAACTGATTGTAAACCAATAAAATCCTCGCTGAAAAACACCACCTACAATTAAAATTTGATCAGAGAGTTAAGCTCACCAGAAAAAACATAATGAAAGGGGGATGAATATGATAACATTCAGAGTTACCAAAGTTTTTATGGGTCAAAAGATCTAAGAATCTGTGAGTCACACCATAAAATGACAACCGTTAAGCAGAGAACACCAAAAGGGTGAAATGATTTCTGCCAACAGATCTGACTGTTAATGAGAGCAAAAAATGAACTATGGGTATCGGCCCATTAGATTGTGAACTGAAATTAATGAAAAATCATTGATTGATTCAGAAAAATGTCCCCAGCGGAACTGGGAGATAATGCTCAGAATACAGCAGACTGTGTAAACAGGTGTTACACACTCACAATATGCTGAAATCAACAACAGCTATTCAGATCTGACCAGCAACATCATGTGGCTTCCAGAATTAATATTGCAAGATGATGCATTAACATTAATTCCACATGATTGAATTTGAAACTGATGAAAATTCTAAAAATGGTTCTCTCTGCTTTTGTTCTCACCTTAGGCGGACCAATAACAAAGAACACTCCAGATCCGGTCCACATCAAACAAATACAAATGAGGGCAACAAAAGGTTAGGCCATAACCTGAGAGGCCAAAAGTCTCCCATCTTGCATCTCAAAGCAAGAACCCCTGTGAGGCAAATCCCTCACCTCCTGCAGTGAGTCCTCTGAAAAAGTCTTTGATCAGTCATCAGAATAACAATTATCCACAGCTGATCTTATCAATGGATTCAGCATTCTAGGAGGCTATGTGATTCAACAAAACATCTTTCTTCAACAAAGATGTAAATTTACATGTTAAATGAAACAGAGACACAAAAAGATCTCATAGTTAAAATCTTCCCAAATTGCTTAATAGCAATGGGACTAAAACCCTGGTTACCTAGAGGCGATAAAGAACTTTACTGCATTGCTCCTGCAAAGACCAATAGCAACAGACTCTATTGTCACGAATCCTGGTGGCATTTTTAAATTTGTTTTTATACTATACACATGTTAAACCACATGTCCTGTATGAAAATGGAATTAACTATGTTGAAATTCATGCTTTGATCTCCAAAAGTAGAAAACTCTGCTATCCCCTGTATAGCTGCAGTTTGAACTACAAACAGGAGTATAGAGTGTGATAATTAAATTAACCATGAAAATGCATTTTTTACAGGATCCAGCTTTGAACATTGCACCTTAAAATGCTCCGTAAAAGATATTATATGGAATCAATTTGAGCCGGAACACACCTCATGTTCACATTCTTATGCTGGCTCCCTGCTAAACAGGACTAAAATTTTGCAACACAATTATAAAAGTTGATTACCATTGTTCGGAGCATTACACTGACACATAGCCACAGGTAAACCCAGGCACATAGATAACACCTTAGTCTTCAAAGACCCAGGAGTCAAATCTCTTTAGTTAAGATCTTTTGTCCATGTTTATACGAACAAAACACATTAGCCTCACACACATAGAACAGAATAATTAATCTGATGACAGACGAGACAACAAACACCCTCTGACATCCTCTGTCAGCTGAAAAGAAATTACACATTTGCATGGCTTTGACAACAAATTGATGGTATAAAACTTCAATAGAGGCGAACTTGCCATAGATACACTGACTGTTGTGGGGATGGTTGACAAACCAGAGGGCCCCTGGTTTTCCAATCTATCACCAATAACAGGTATAAGTGCTAAAGTGATTAAAATTAAACCGAAGTGAGGACACTTCTAATAATCACTAGGACATTTAAATTTGACAAATACCATCAATTGTGTTCAAGCCCCCCCACACGCACATAAACACACACACACACACACACACACACACACACACACACCACACAACATACACACACAAACACACACATTATTATAGATATACCTTCATAATTATGGTTAAATAATGTGATTACTATCATGTATGACAAATATCTTCACGTTTTTTCATTTTGAAAATGAATGTCATTTATTTGAATGTATTGTCATGATGATATGTTTTATGATGCATACTGCCTGTTATACTGTTTTAATAAGTTGCACTGACCTTTTGATAGCTTTACCTTGAGTAATTCAAACCAAGAATATTTAATATTCTCCCTATCATTATACCCTATCTCAGTGGTGACAAAGACTTATCTGTTTTTGATTGGACCATTTAAACAGATTGAAAGAGACCTGAGACCAGTTGTACAACTCGCACTTGCTCACTTTTATGTTTTGATCATATATTTTATGCTTAACCTCATGACTTTCTCCAATGCAGAATGACACAAGTTCGTAATTGTTCAATCGCTGAGCCATCAAGTTGCTGTTTAGGTGTCCGGGAGAAGGCAGTGTATACACACTGTAGACCCCCACATGCCGATGTCTGCATATCTGGAGGTGACCAGATTCATCAGAAGAAGCAGACTATGAGAAGCCCACACGACGTGGACACTTTTGCCAGGGGAAGGACACAGTGGAGGCTATGAAGGCCTGTATGGACTGAATGAACTGTGCATTCGAATCAGGCTCCTCAAAAGAGGTGAAAACGAGCCTGGACCTGTTTAGCCACCTGCTGAACACGACTTACAACTGAAAATGCTGCAGAGACTGTCTTGAATTGCCCCTAAACGACCTCAACAAGGATACATAGTGACCCCATGGGCACATTTATATCTGACCCACGGGATCAAATGGGGGTTATCTGTAAGAATTGAAATATTGCAAATATTCTGATATCTTTGACAATTCAAAACATGAGCTGAAAACAGAGACTGGTAACTTCACAACTCAGCAAGGGGAATGCGAGAAAAACCAGTTCCTGCTGCATTTGCATCTGAGTCTGCTTCATCCCCCCAACTCACGCATATGGTCATTTCAATGTTTGAATGTTTTAGATTAACCAAACTGAATTTAATTATCATGTTTGATATCATTTGAAATGTCTCAGTGCGATTGGTACAATGGTCTCATTCTCTCAGAAATAGACATAATCAGAACAATAAATATATAACTTCAGGCATCTTTTGAACCACTGAGAGGGGTGTGCCACTAAGTGTGAATGCCTTTTGTTATCCACACACCCCCTTCCTTGAGGGAATTCTTGGATTATTTAAGGTAAGGTCTAAGAAAAACTCAGGGCGATTCTGCCTAACCAGATCAGCCCATAACATGGGGTCTGCCCCATGTTATGTATATTTCAAAGTCAGGAATGCATCTTTTTCATCTTGGATTTATCTTTGATAATTTGATGTTTTGTATTGATCATTTATGAATTGACTGATTGAATTGGCATAATACATTTACCTGACTAATAAATTGTTATGTTTTGAATGATTCAAACAGAGTTCGTGTTATTATCACTGATAAATGTTGTTGTCCATAGCACTACAAGCCACTGTACAGGTTAGTAACGGACTAAAACATGTTAGACGGAGCAGCGTGGCACGCTATTCAATGTTGTTAGAGATCCGACTAACAAATTGGCATTATTTCATGTATACTTGGACTGTAAAAGGCCAACTATTTAGAACAACAAAATATTGTTGAAACTACTTTAAATGTGGATATTTAGGCCTTCATCTACAATAGTATAATCCTGCGCGATTATTATTAAAATACTCTGTCTTGAATTAGTAGATAACAGATCCATGGGGACCACATAAAAATCTCCTAAATTGAGTAAGTAGTGTTCTGCCTTCTTAGGAGAGTGGTTAATCGCCTCTGTTTAATGACCAAGACTGACAAGCTTGTAGTAAGAGATTGTATACCCGGCCGGTGCAAGACTCGAGATGCTATCGGAATCTGAGTAAATGAAAATAAGGTATAATAACAAATCAAAAGAATATTCAATCATAATCTAAAATAATGTGAAAGGAAACAAAATAATCTTATCAATGTTTTATAATTGGAGTCAGATAAAACGAGGATAAATATATTAATATTCTAAACCATCTCATACTAAAATTGGAGTCAGATATGAGTTAAGTTTAATATAAATCAACATTGTGCACTGGGAAGACCGAACATGCAGTGAACCTTCATCCACCATTGGATACCGTCATTGGGCCAACTGGCTGGACCCTACAATGTTTATACTGGTTTATGAAAACAATTGAAAGAGTGAAAAAAACATGATCAATATGTATAGCAGTTTTACAGTGAAGCCTTGACTTTGGCACAGATATGTTGAAGCTGCTCTTCTGAAATGCAACCGCTTCTTGACAAAATAGTAAGTAGCGCCATGCTTGGCTTCATGCAGCTAGTTTGACAGCTCACTGATGATGTCATCTCTCTCTGTCCTTCAGTGGGATTCAGGAGACTCTGCAGAGACTAACAGCCATGATCAGAGGAATAGGAGACCCGCTGGTAGCTGTATATGCAAGGGCCTATTTATGCAGGGTGAGAAGAATAATGCTTTCTAAATAAATAGTGTATATTGGCAGGTTCCTTCTACAACCTAAAAAAAGTACAACTTTGTCATTTTTAAGGCTTAGTTAACTCAAAAAATGAAAAATACAACATATTGGCATTAAAGTCAGCAGTGCAACCCTATTTTACGTAACTGAAGGTGTTATATTTAAATTTAAATGAAATCGTGCCAGTGCACTTCATCAACATGTCCTGTTGTATTTAGAAATCAAAATTCCAAAAAAATTACATTTATTATGTTTATTTAGTAGTGCCCATAATCTTAAATTGAACAATTAATCTGTGCACAATCTACTGAGGAAAAATAAATTTTTTTAATCAATAAACAAAATCTTACAATCTTCTTCAACTGTAGAATGACAATCCTTCTTTAATGAAGTACTCCCTTTTTACTCACTTTTCCTTTTCCATTTGGAAATGCATCATCATAATCATATAAAGGTCTGCAGCAACCTCTGGTTTGTTTTGATTGACCTAGTGGTTGAACTAGGTATTGCGGTCCAAATTCACAATATTGGAGTGGGTTGTTTTTCATCCGACACACACAGGTTGCCAGATTGACGAAAACAACAGGAATGAGCATGCCTCATGATCATTGTAAACTGATCAGCTAATATTTTAATTTGTAATATTTGCATTGTTTTTGCAAAATAAAAACCATCTCATGTGATTTTTTTAAACTCCATATCTGTGTCTTATTTTGGAGCCTCGCATCTACATTTTCGGCCATTCCCTCGTACATTGAGTTTGCTTTCAAGACTGAAATGAAATATGCTTTTTTTCAACCCAGAGTGCTGAAAATATAATTAAGAAAACTGGCTGTGGGCAGAGTTACACAGAGCAAAACAGACATTCTGAAATGGAATGCAAATTTTGAAAGGAAAATAACTGACTTTAGCTTAGTTTTTTTTCGGATAAACATGTTTAATAACTAAGCATGTTTTTTAATCACTACAAACATATGGTATTTTTCTGCTTTAGAATAATCAAAAACGTGCATACAACATCTTATTACCAGGGGTAACAGGGCATTACATGGTGGATGATACAACAGATTTCAAATCTTACCTTTCTCTTTAGGTGGGGATGGAGGTGGCGCCGCATCTGAAGGACAGTCTCAATAAGAATTTCTTCGATCTGCTGGCCTCGTTTCGTCAGATTCATGGTGACAGTGTGCAGAATCAGCTGGTGTTGCAGCGAGTGGAGATTCCCGTTTATCTGACTCTCTATTCTCCTGCCATAAACTGGATCCTGCAGTGTGTGGCATATAGAGCACCTGAGGTAAACACACACACACACACACACACACACACACACACATAATGTTTTAGCAATTGTTCAGTTGCTTTTGTTGTTTAATTTTTATTAAGGCTAAGATCAGTTCAAAGTTTGATGTGAAATATTTCTACCTGATGAACTCATACTTCGACCTGTTAAAGTATTCCTTTTCAGTCAGTATTTTATTATATCCATGTTGTTTTTATATAACATATTTAAATATAAATAAATAAATATTAACAATTATGTTCAACAACAAACAACTTTACACTGAAAATGTGGAGCAAAGGTGGCATGGCTTTTCCACATTACTTTGGTAAAATTTACATTAGTTACCCTTATGTGATAAGAAATACATTTGTTGCATTGTTTTTTAATCTTTTGTTAATGTATTCATTATATATGAAATAAAAATTTACCTTTTTATTGAAAGTTTATTGATAGTTCCTATTTTTTCAGGTCTAGTAAATAATGTGAAAAGACTTTTTATTTAATTTAATCTTGTAAGCTTTGTAAGGGCCTTTCAAAGTGTTTATGATCAGATATGTTTGATCTGCTTTGTCCTTTAAAGGTTCTGCTAACTGAGATGATGGACAGATGCAAGAAGTTAGGCAACAAGTAAGATCTCACCACTGAGGCACTTTTCAATGGAAAATTTTGCATTGTTTTTAGATAAACGCATGATAACAGCATATTTCTTAAATATCTACAAACATATGGTATTTAATGCTATAGAACAATAACAAGTAAAATCTCACCACTGAGGCACACTGTATATGTAATATTTACTGATCAATGAAAATCATGCACTTTTTTATTAATATGTATGGGTGGGCTTTGTGGACTAGTAAACAGCTACCTACCCCCATTTAGCATTGTGCTTACATGGGCAAGCATCTTAATCTACAGTGCATTTAGTCATGTCAAGTTGAGCTTTATTGTCATTCCTTTTCATGTGTCTACGTAAAGTGGCTCGGAATCTTGTGTTCATGGTGATACAAATAAATAAACATAACTATCAACAGAGCAATTTTTAAAACCTAAACAATACATGGCTAACATGCTTGAGCTCTAATCTGACCCAAGACAGACTATAGAAGTACTTTACGTAATGCAGTACAAAACTGTGCAAAGAGGCATTTACAGTTAAATAGCAGGACGTTCACAATCATTTGTGGTACATTTACGAGTAAATATTTGTTTTATCCATTTGAGTTCTTGTAACATGGAGTTCATAAGAAAGTGTTTGCTGCATATACAGTATAGAGTAATGTGAGTATATACACTTCAGTATACACTGATTGTCTTTTCTTCCCCATAGTGCTCTTCTGCTAAACTCTGTCATGTGGGCGTTTCGGGCTGAATTTGTTGCAACGAGAGCAACAGACTTCATTGGCATGATCAAAGACTGTGATGAAGCTGGATTTCCCAAGGTGACTGACACACACACACACCCAATAACAAAGCTACAAACAGGGCATAATTACTTTGTTGAATTTCAGTGTCATAATTTCTTCTCGTGATCCTCTGTGCTTTTCAGCACTTGTTGTTTGCATCTCTGGGCCGCAGTCTGTCCTGTGCTGACCCTCCAGAGAGCGAGAGACTCTCCATACTCAATGAAGCCTGGAAGGTCATCACTAAAGTTCGCAGCCCACGGGTAAACACATCAGTTTATCTCTAAATGTTTGAAAAACACAGAAACAATGACCATATTCAGGGATAGCTTATCACCCCCATGATATCAGTTGGTTGCTGAGTTTGGATCTGTTTAATGTGTTTAAATGCAATTGTTTAGCCCAGATACAACGCATGGCTTGCATCACGAGTTGTTTCTTTGCTGTATATCTCAATCAGCTTCCTTGCATTAGAGGTTGTGAATCAGTAGGTTGTGTACTTAAATTTGGGCACAGTTACAGGACAGTGATGAACTTTGTTTACTAGTATGTTTGCATGGACACCAGTGCTAATACGATTAAGACAATACTCTGATTAAGAGTCTTTCATTCAAACATGTAAACAGAGATTTTTGATTATCTTAATCTAACTAAAGTCATAATCTAAACAGAAATCATATTAAAACATGCATGGTATTCCCATTTTAGTGGCATTATTGAAATGCAGTACAGACACGTAAACATCTTAATTAAACTATTACCATCGTATACGATTTTGTGACAGGATATTCCATCAACACACCTCTGTTTGTCAGCTGTATTTTCTGCAGCTACCGAGATAATAAAGGGCCACAGACACCCATATCTTCTAGTGCACACACATAGTGAGCTCCTGGAGACTCGTCACACCTGCCATCATCATCACTAAACACACTTTTACGCTGCCTGGGAAATGCAGAAATTTTATTTAAATTCAGCATGCGGTATAAAATTGCGTTAAAGGGTACCTAGGTTACCCGTTTTTCAGATTTAATATAAATGTTTTGCAGCACCAGAATGTTTATGTAAAGTTTAGCTCAAAACACCTATCAGATTTTTCATTATACCTTTTACTATATCCTGTTTTACTCCTATGTCAAGTCGGTCTGAAAACCGCTCCAATTGGTCCACTGTTTTTATGTTGTTAAATTAAAAGGAAAAAAGCACTTGGTGTGTTCATATCACCCCAATATGATGGTCTATACACTATATATACACCCTTGTCTGTCCAAACAGCTTGAAGGTAGATTTTTCACCATAGGTGCCCTTTAAAACAACACTTTCCCAACAGTCCTTCATACTGACATCCAGTAGCTCAAAGTTTGCCACTGGGACATGAATGAAATGTTTCTGAATGAAAGTGAAACTGCTGAATTGAAGTTAAAGTCAAAAAATAAAAAAATGAAACACCTGAAATTACATGAAAGGAGGAAAAATTGGATATCTTGATGACGTAATGACATTAATCTATATAAAACATGTAAAATGGGAACATGAATGAAACATTCTAAAAGTAACTCAATCATATTATTGCCTTATTTAGGTTAAGGTAAATAATTGGATTACTGATGTCCATTTAAACGTAGTTATGTGACAAACTATGACAAAAATAATGTTTCATGAAGATATTTTTCCTACTGTAAATATATTAAAACTTAATTCAGGATTTAGTATTTTGGACCATTTTAAAGACAATTTTCTCAATATTTAGATTTGTTTTGAACACTCAGATTACACATTTTCAGTTGTATCTTGGCTAAATATTGCCCAATCCTATATAACATGTATGTGTACTACATGTAAGTATATATTTGAATAAATCTATTCACTGTATGATGTTGTTTTTTGTTTGCATTTTGCCTGTAACTCAGGATTATATCAACTGTGCTGAGATCTGGGTTGAGTTCACTTGCCGTCACTTCACGGTGAGATATTATTAATGAGAGACATTTCTTTTTTACTTTAACTTTTTTTTTTAAATGACAAGTACCAAAGGTCTGCACTAGTTCAGACAGTCTAGAGTTCAGACTGCATGATTTTTAACATAGTCGTGCCACAGATGTTTTCATACTGCATGACTGGGGCAGCGTTTCGTCGCTACTTTGTTTACGCTGCAAAATGGATCAGTGACGGGGGGTTTTACCCTGCATGGCTTACAAATAGGAAGAATCGCCGACAGTTTTGGCCAAACTACATCTCGCAACCAAACACGCGAGAAGTAACATGGAAACAACGCAAGGTCACATAGTATATATTTCAACTATGTCATGGGGCAGAAAATGTACTTATTTTGCTCACCTGGTTTTAAAGGAAACTAACTAGAAAATTTTTCTATATCTCGGTTGTGATATTGCTCAGATGACACGTCAAACAGACACGGTGCTTGTGCCAAATTTCCACTAGATTTCCTCAAATTCTTGGGTCCAAATAAACTGAAAATGAACGCTATTAACTTCTCCCCCAATCTCCTATGTGTACCTGCTGGCCTGCAGGTACACATACTAGTGGATGCTGCTCTCTCATTGGCTGTAGGTGATCGCTAATGTTATTTTCAATCAGATCTCTTTTTACACAGTATCTAGATATTTAGTATGCCAAATATTTCATGGGCATCATTGACTCAACAGCAATTCTCTCTAATTGCGTCTTTGATAGTTCGCATTGTGTGATTGTTAATCAAGTGAATGAGCACCGATTTGCCTATGATTTCAGGCATTTGTCGGCAATTTCTCAAAAGATGTTGCTGACTCAAAATCAGGGTTAAAATCAATAAATCAATGCAGTATGAACTCGGCGTAACAGGTCTCCTTAATCTCTTTTATTTCAATTCTTAATTAAAATCAAAATGTCATACATAAGGAAAAGAAAAAAAAAATACATAAAAAAAAAAAAAAAAAATATATATATATATATATATATATATATATATATATATATATATATATATATATATATATATATATATATATATATATATATATATATATATATATTATTTAATAAATAATTTACATCACCATGTCCTTATCATTTGAAGAAATTAGGTCTACTGTATCTGGTAGAGCTCTGTGGTTAACATTTAACACAATAATCTGATTTAGTTTTTTTAGTATGCCATTACATATTTCTTCCTTGTAGAAACGGGAGGTGAACACTGTTCTTGCTGATATCATCAAACACATGACTCCAGACAGAGCTTTTGAAGATGCATATCCACAGGTTAGCCAGAAACATACAGTAGATATTAAAAAGTTAATATGACATTGATGTTGTCAGAGCACTTCATTACTCTTCTTTTGTTTCTTTCCAGTTGCAGTCAGTGATTAAGAAGATCCTCACCTACTTCCATGATTTCTCAATGCTTTTTTCGATGGTATGAATACAGAACTGTGCATCATTCAGTATTGAATTTAAATCACAGTCTCCATATATATTTAGTGTTGTTAAACAATATCTATATGGCTATATCTAAAGAGATAGCGTATTTAAAAAAAGGAAAATTCTGCAACCAACCATTTACTCATCCTCTACTTGCCTAAACCTGTTTGAGTTACTTTGCTTATTTGAACTTGAAGGAAGATAGTACTCTTTTAACAAAAAACAACATATTGTTTCTGGACTTTCCTTTTAAGAAAGTAGAATTTAAATTGAATGTAAATTAAAAAAATTGAATTACTTTTAGTTGAAATGCCACCTTTTAACATTTCTAATTAGTTTATACTTGTTTTGGTAATTCAGTCAATTAAATAAATGCAACACTTTTTATATACAACATTTCTAATATGCTACAAATGAATTGTGAAATAGAGGGGGAAAAAGAAATCAAAATGAGCTGCATTTAATTAATTGGTGAATTTGAGAAAAAAAAAAAAAAACTTAAAAATGCATTTATTTATGACAATTTGGTGGCTCAGTGGTTCGCACTGTTGACTCCCGGCTGGGTCAGTTGCCATTTCTGTGTGGAACTGGCATGTTCTCCCTGTGTTTGCATGGATTTCCTCTGGTTTCCCCCACAGTTCAAGGACATGTGCTATAGATGAATTTAATAAACTAAATTGGCCGTTGTGTATGTTTTTTAATATGAGTGTCTGGATGTTTTCCTGTACTGGGTTGCAGCTGGAAGGGGAATCCCCTGCGTAAAACATGTGCTGGATAAGTTGGTGGTTCAATCAGCTGTGGCGAGCCCTGATGAACAAAGGGTCTAAGCTGAAGGGAAATGAATGAATGTATTTATTTATTTTGTAAAGACACATTTTGATATACTGCATAGAGTTATAACAAATCAAATGGTTTAATATCAACCGGGCAAATAAAACACCAAGAAAGTGGCCACCAAACTAGTTTTATGACAGCTTTGATAGCCTTGTTTTATACAAAGCTAGATAAATCATTTAGATATTTAACAAATAAGATGTTTATACATTCATATCCACAAACACACATCTTTTCTACTCACCTTGTTAGCTAGATTAAATCATATAAATTTACCTGAAAATATTTTTATTTATAACGGCTCACTTCTGAAAATAAATCATTGGGGATTGTATTTTTATTGTATTGAACATTTTAGAGAAACATGTCAAGCAAATGCAGACTACATATCAGAGAATGATTAGACATAATATTAATTAATAATATAAATAAACTACATAAATGACATTAGCATTTATAATGTCAGAACTCAGAACATTTGAGTTTTACTAATGGAATTCCTGTGTTTTGTGTTGAATTTCTTTGTGTGACTCTTTTTTTTAAGTCAGATTCATTCCATATGGCCAATTCAAAATCCTTAAGATTGAACTCTTAATTGTTTTACAGAAACATAAAATAATGTAATATAATTATAACAATTATTTTTAATCATTGCAGGAGAAGTTTCTGCCCTTTTTGGACATGTTCCAGAAAGACAGTGTGAGGGTGGAGGTGTGTAAATCCATCATGGAGGTCTTCATCAAGTATGTTTGTCACTCACTATACTGTTTCTGCTTTACTGTGTTGTTAATTAAAGTAGTTCACCAAAAACTGAACATTCTGACTGAACACCTTTCACAAACCTGGAGTTTCTTCTCTTAAACACAAAAAAAGAAATTTTGAAAAATGTTGAAAACTGGCTACCATCGACTTCCATAGAATTGGTTTTACCTACTATGGAAGTCAGTGGTTACTGGCTGCCAACATTCTTCAAACTATTATTCTTTTTTGTGTTCAACAGAAAAAAAGAAATCCTTAAAGGTTTGGAACCACTTGCGGCTGAGTAAATAGTCGGTAAATTTTCATGTTTGGGTGAACTATCCCTTAAAATGTGGTTATACTAAGCAGGTTTCTTACTTCGTTTAGACACCAGCAGGAACCAACGAGAGACCCGGTTATTCTCAACGCACTGCTGCACATCTGTAAGACCATGCACGACTCTGTCAAGTGAGTGAGCTGTACTGTACAGTGGTGTGAAAAAGTGTTTGGTCCCTTACTGGTTTTGCTTGTTTGTCACACTTTTCATATTTCAGATAGTCAAACACATATATATTTTAAGATATACTTTAATATTTTAAGATAACATAAATAAACACATCATGCAGTTTTGAAATTAATGTTAACAGAAAACAAAAACTAAACTTCATAGCCGTGTTTGAAAGTGTTCACACAGAGCTATGTAGTTTTGTCTTGATGTGTATCGTATGACGTGATTACTTTCGTTATCTTTAGTTAATAACATTTGTTTGATGATCTGAAACATTAATGTGTGACACATGCAAACAAAATACGAAATCAGTAAAGGGGCAAACATTTTTTCACACCACTGTGTATATATATATATATATATATATTAATGTCATTGACTTACTAATATTGCTGAATCGGAGAGATTGACATGTTTGCATGCGCTCTGTGTTTTTAGTGCTTTGACTTTAGATGATGAAAAAAGATCTCTGGCTCTGCTGATCAATGGTTTTATTCGTATGGTAAGTGACTTTTCTGCATCAATTCTAAAAAAAACATCCTCTCTGCATGAATTTAAAGCTAGTTTACGGTTTTAAGAACTGCAATCATGTGCAAACTTTAAAATGTGTTGTTCTATAGTAGTCGCACAGTAGTGCGGTATGTTTTCAATACAACAAAAACAAAGACATTTCTTAGGTCTTTACTTATTATTATTATTATTAACACCTATTTTAACCCTTTTACAAGATGTAGGATAAGCCTTTGGTGTCTCTAGAATGTGTCTGTAAAGTTTCAGCTCAAAATACCCATCAGATTATTTATTATAGCCTCTAAAAGCTTCCCATTTTGGTGTCTTGACTACAGTTGTTTTTTTAGTCTGTGGCTTTAAATCCAAATGAACTGCTTCTCACTGTTTCGACATTTGTGTCTGCTTCTCATGCGTTACGTCAGCTAAACAGCCGTCAGTGATAGAAACAGACACGGATGAAGCTGAAATACAGCTCATTAGTCAATCTGGTGAAGTTTGTTCAAGCCTTTCTGAAATGATGAGTCTCACACAAATGCCATTTGCGGTACACACTCTGACATATATATATCTGATATATATATATATATGCGCATTTACTGACACCATGCGGCTGTGGTGATTATAGTGATCAAGAATTAGCATTTTACTTTCTTTATTACAAACATGCTCTGTTTTGAAAACATTTTAAACTTATAAAACTTATAAAAACCACAGAGTTGGAACAGATATTTTAATCCCAGTTTATTTGCCAAAAAAAGTTCTGTGGACATGTGTATACATGTTATTATGGAAACATGGCACCTGTCAATCAATATGGTGGACAGGAAAAAAACCCACTCCTATGTCATGTTGCGGTGGGCCTTCAAATCACTGGCATTTAGGTCCTGTTTTAACTTCAGGAAATTTGAAAAAAGAGACTTATTGTGTTTCTATCACTCCAATATGAAAGTAGACATACTATACATACAGTACACACAGTTCTGTTCAAAAGATGATTTTCATCATAGATGCCCTTTAAAACAAAGATCATAAAGCAATATATATTTTTTACTTTCAACAATAATGGAGCTATGCTTGACCCATCTTCTAGAGTGTCTTCTTAGCAACATATAAAACAACAATAACAAAGTAGTTATGTGTAATATTGTATTTGTTATAACCAGTTGCAAAACAAATTCTAAAACTTTGTTTTTAGTCGTCATCCACATTTTTGGTCACACTTTTTTTTGATGGTCCCTTTGTTGAATTTAAGTTACATTGCAACTAATTCTCATAAAATTATAAGTAGACTGTGAGGTTGGGGTTAGGGTTGATGTAAGTTGACATGTACTTGCAAAGTTTCTTATAATCAGTTAAATCTCTGTTGAAGAAGCAGTATCAACTGATATTAAGCAGACAGTCTACTAATACTCAAATAGACCATCAAAATAAAATGTTACCACATTTTTATTGCGAAAGTATTTTTTTCCTCTGAGAATTTTTGTAGAAAATTTTGTAGAAAATCTGAATTGTGAAAAATAATCAGTGTAAAGTTGTAGTCTATTTTATTATTGAACTGTTTAAATGTTTTATTCTGTTGCAAAAACTGGAGAACTCTTTAAAAAATAAAAAGAACAGCTTTTATTTGGAATTATGATCTTTTGTAATGCTTATAAAATGTTTAATGTTGTATAATAAATGTTAATAATCTTTACTTAATAGAAGTGAATAATTTATTTAAAAAAAAATTTATACTCTAAAGTTGTTGTCATTTTTACTGAAAACTGGTAGTGTATCAGCATTCAAAACTGATAATAATAAAAATGTTTTCTTGTTGCATGCTAGTATATTACAGTGATTTCTGAATAATCATGTAACTCTAAAAACTGGAGTTCTTGTTGCATTTTTAATCAGCCAAAAGCATTTTTGTGTATGAGAGATGTCTTTCAATATTAGTAATAGTAAAATATCAAATGATTTGAGCAGTACTATAGAAAACTTCAGGTCAGAATCAAGTGGAATCTCTAACATAATTTGCAAAGACTGGCTTCTATAACAGCTCCAATGTACCCTAGTAATTAACTCTTTATATGTTGTTTCATGTGTCCATCAGGTGTCTTTTGGGAGGGACTTTGAGCAGCAGTTGAGTTTCTGTGTGGAAGCACGAGCGACTTTCTGTAATCTAGAGCCTGTCATCATCCACCTCATACATGTGAGCTCCTCTGCCTCAAGGTTTATTTTAGGAATGACATCACAGAGTCATTAACTCTTAAGGATTTACTTTTTATTCATTAATAAACCCCAGTCTGTGGAAACATCTATTGTAAGAAGTCTCGCAATGCTAGCTCAAATTGGTTTCATCAACAAACAACTTTATTATCATGCCAGTCTATGTGGTAATAATCTTCGATGTTTTCATCTATCTGTATATAATAATATCTCTACTAAAAATCTGAATCTCTTGTTGATGATGTCATTGTTGAGAGATCTGTAGAATCTCCTTCTGACTCGTGACTTGATGAATGCTTGTTTGCTTATGATACAGTGGATAAACCACATTATTTAGAATTGCTTGTCTCAACTGTGTTATATATTGGTAAATAGTCGGGTTTAAAATATGTGAGACGTGCTATAAAGTCTGCTGCCTGCCTAATGGAGTGCTGAGGGACTGTCTGTCATGATAATATGAATGTCTTTATTACAGACTGTGAATCAGTTAGCCATGGAGACGGGTCGTGTGATGAAAGGCAATCACTCACGTAAAACAGCTGCTTTTGTCAGGGTGAGTGTTCTCTTTAACGTGTTTACAGTATAGTAAATGCTGTTTTCTCATTTGTACGATTAATTTTAATGAATATGACATGTTTTTCTGCATTCATACTCTGCTTCAAGTGTTATAAACCTTTGAGTCTGTCAAACACAAAAGAAGAAAAAGCTGAAATCCTGTAACTTTTGACTTCCATAGTAGGAAAAACAAAAACTACATACAAGTCTATAGTTACTAGTTTCCAAAAACAATTTTGTGTTCATCTTAAGAAAATAATTTCTAAAGGTTTGAAACAAGTGAAGGGTGAGTTAACAATAACAGAAATATATATATATAATTTGCAATCTTTTACAAAACTTGTTTTATTTTTGAATGGAGTGAAATGTGGTCTGTTTGGGAGATGTTTTTGACAGACATAATCTAGACCTTCTCAACAATAATGTTCGATTATTGTTTTATGCCATAATAGTCTGAGGTTCTGCTGTTGTGTTTTGTTTATTTCCAGGCATGTGCCGCCTACAGCTTCATCACCATTCCATCCCTCACGAACATCTTCAGCCGCCTCAACCTCTATCTGCTGTCTGGACAAGTAGCGCTGGCCAACCAGTGTCTGTCCCAGGGTAAGTGGGTGCTGGAGATTTTGCTTTTCAAAGATATTTTTGCAGACCAAGGGTGCATTTATTCAACCGAATATACAGTACAAACAGTAATATTGTTAAGATTAAAAATAATAATAATCCTGAGATATCAAAGCAAACTTTTCAGCATTCATTTTTTTCAGAAAACACAAACATTTAAAAAAAAATTGTAAACTATAAAAGTGTTTGCCATCATTTGATACATTTTCAATATCTTTAATTAATGTGTGCATTAAAAAAATTACTCTTGGTAGCCCATTCCTGCCACTAAATAAAAAATTATAAAAATGTTATTGAGACTTTTTTTTTAATCTCATTGCATAATACAAACTCGCAATTGAGACTTTCTAAAAAATCATGAGATGCAAACTCAAAATTGCAAGAAGTACACTAAAAATTTTGAGAAATAAAGCCAAAATTCTGAGAAATAAAGGTGCTACTGTGTGATATAAAGACAGACTTCAGAGATAAAAGTCTCAATTCTGAGCTAGAAAGTAAAGTCAGAATTCGCAATTTGAGAAATAGTAGCAATTGTGAGGTAACGTCATGCAATTGTGACATTATTTCTCAAATTGTGAGATATTGAGTAAGAATTCAGAATAGAAATCAGAATTCTAAGATAAGAAGTCTCAATTTTGTTCTAGAAAGTCACAATTCTAACTTTATATCTTGCAATTTGAGAAATAAAGTAAAAATTTTGAGAAAAAAAGACCCAGTTGTGTGATACAAAGTCAGAATTCTGAGATAAAAGGTTGCAATTTTGTGAAAGTCAGATTATAAAATAGATATAAAATCACAGTTGCAAGTTAGAAAGTCAGAATTCTGAGAAATAAAGATGCAATTGTGTGATAAAGAGAATTCTAAGACAAAAGTCTCAGTTCTGAGCTAGAAAGTCAGAATTCACATTTTGAGAAATAGTCGCAATTGTGAGGTAAGGTCACACAATTGTGACTTTCTTAAATTGTGAGATATTGAGTAAGAATTCTGAGAAATAAAGATTCAATTGCATGAAATAAAATCAGAATTCTGATATAAAAAGTTTCAATTCTTAGCTAGAAAGTCAGAATTCCAACTTTATATCTTGCAGTTTGAGAAATAAATTCAGAATTTTGAGAAATAAAGACGCAATTGTGTGACAAAGTCAGAATTCTGAGATAAAAGGTTGCAATTTTGAGAAAGTCAGAATATAAAATAGATATAAAATCACAATTGCAAATTAGAAAGTCCGAATTCTGTAATATAAAATTACAATTGCAAGAAAGAAAGTCAGAATTCTAAGATATAAAATCACAATTATGAGTTAGAAAGTCAGAATTCTGAAAAACAAAGATACAATTGTGTGATATAAAGACAGAAATCCGAGTGTCAATTCTGAGCTAGAAAGTCAGAATTCGCAAGTTGAGAAATAGTTGCGATTTTAACATCCCACAATTAATACTTTATTTTTCAAATTGCAAGATATTGAGTAAGAATTCTGAGAAATATCAATTCTAAGCTAGAAAATAAAAATTTAAAATTTATATTAATTTGAGAAATAAAGTTAGAATTTTGAGAAATACAGTTGTGTGATACAAAGTCTGAGATAAAAGGTTGCAATTTTGAGAAAGTCAGAATTCTGAGATATAAAATCGCAATTTAAAGTTAGAAATTCTGAATTCTGAAATATGAAATCACAATTGCACGATAAAAACTTGGGTAACACTTTATTTTGGTAACACGTAACTTACCAAAAGTTTAATAAATGTTTAGGATTTGTTGCATATCTACTAATACATTGTTGAACATCTGTTGAAGATTTGTTGCATATCTACTAATACTTTGATGAACATCTGTTGAAAATTTGTTGCATATCTACGGAAACATTGTTGAATATATACAACCTAAATGTTGAGGATTTGTTGCATATCTACTAATACTCTGATGAATGAGTCATCATTCTGAGATGAGTCACAATTACACTATATAAACTCGCTGTTGCAAGAGTCAAAATTCTGAGAAATCACAGATGTGAGTTAGAAAGTCAGAATTCTGAAAAATGAAGTTGCAATTGCACAATTTAATTTGCAATTGCGAGAAAAAAAAAATCACAATTCTGAATTTTCAAGTCACAATTCCAAGTTATAAAGTCAAAATTTGGTATATTGTCACAATTGCACAATATAGAATCACAATTTTAAGAAAAAAGTCAGAATTCTGAAATAATAAGTTGCAATTGCAAGTTATAAAGTCAGAATCGCATATATTTCACATTTCCAAAATTAGTAGGCAGCATTTGAACCTAATAATAATATGACATAAATTAAACATCAGCATATGACAATGATTTTTGGAGGACACTGAAAACTAAAGTGTTGATTGTTGAATCTTTGCTTTGACATTGCAAAAATATATTAAAAAGATTATTTTTAAAAGATGCTAAAAAGTATAAACAAATAATGTCATGATATTACTATATTTTTGATTAATTTGACAAATTTTATAGTACATAAAAGTCATCTTCAATAATAGTAACAAAATAGCTGAAAGATTGCAACGCTTGGACCAGTACTGTACAAAACTGACCTCAGATCAGTGTCAAGTAGATAGTCAACTGTTATCATTATAATATCCAATGGCCAACAGTAGGATTAATCATGTATTTGATATGGACTGAAAAACATTTGATTTCTGTAACCGTTTCTCAGCGGACGCATTTCTAAAGGCAGCAGTCAGTATTTTGCCAGAAGTCCCGCGCAGCATCAGCATTGAGGGTAAACAGCGATCCTCAGAATCCTTTCTGCTAGACTTCATCAACAACTTCCTCTCCACACTGCTCGTAGTGCCGGTAATATCCATTAACACTTCCTAAAGTGTATTTTTTTGCCATATCTAAACTTTTCTATGTGTGTTATTTTCCTGTAGGATCATCCGGAGCAGGGTGTGCTGTATCTGGTGCGAGGACTTTTAAATATGGTTCAGGATTACACCTGGGAAGACAACAGTGATGCCAAAGTCCGTGTCTACATCAGCGCTTTACCATTACTAGCAGCAATGAGCCAAGAGAGCTACCTCTACACCATTCCTAAAGGTGAACGAATGCAGAGAGGTTTTCTAATAGTTATCGCAGCTCAATGTCTTTTGTTGACATTTGTGTTGCTGTTGCAGTGGATTCAAATGAAACTCTGTATGGAGGAGATCCCAAGTTCATCGCAGAGATCAACAAGCTGTGTGAGACTCTGATCGGGCAGGTTCTGGATCATTTAAAGAGTCTGGGTCGAGACGAGGTCAGATACATCATTTATTTTTCATTACTCAACGTTAGACAGCAAAATAGTAAAACTTGTTAGGTTTTACATCCAATTAGTTTCAAAGATTTGGAAATATAACAAGCACTGAACATCTTACAACAAATGTAATAAAAAGGAACAAACAAAAAAGATTTTTTGAAAATTATGATTTGAAATAAACTTAAGAACATAAATATTGGTTTTGTAAATTCACAGGTGTAACATAAACTTAAAGTATGTATTTTTTAAATGTTTGATTTTTATATTTGACAAATTTTAGCATATTAGTTTAATATTATTAAATATAGTTATTACTCGTTAACGCAAATTTCTAATCAGCCAATCACATGACAGCAACTTAATGCATTTAGGCATGTAGACATGTTCAAGCCAATCTGCTGCAGTTCAAACTGAGCATCAGAATGGGGAAGAAAGGTGATTTAAGTGACTTTGAAGGTGGCAAGGTTGTTAGTGCCAGACGGGCTGCTCTGAGTATTTCAGAAACTGCTGATCTGCTGGAATTATTATGCACAACCATCTCTAGGGTTTACAGAGAATAGTCTGAAAAAAAGAAAATGCCCAGTGAGCGGCAGTTCTGTGGGTGCAAATGCCTTGTTGATGCCAAACCTCAGAGGAGAATGGCCAGACTGGTTCGAGCTGATAGAAAGACAGTAACTCAAATAACCACTTGTTGCAACTGAGGAATGCAGAAGAGCATCTCTGAACGCACAACATGTCAAACCTTGAGGCGGATGGGCTACAGCAGCAGATCTCGGGGTGCCACTCCTGTCAGCTAAGAACAAGAAACAGGCTACAATTCACACTGGCTCAAAAAAACTGGACAGTAGAAGATTGGAAAAACATCACCTGGTCTGATGAGTCTTGATTTCTGCTGCTTCATTCGGATGGTAGGGTCAGAATTGGGCATCAACAACATGAAAGCATGTATCCATCCTGCCTTGTATCAACGGTCCAGGCTGCTGGTGGTGGTGTACTAGTGTGGGGGATATTTTCTTGGCACACTTAGACACTTGGCACAGTACCAATTGAGCATGTTGTCAACGCCAAAGCCTACCTGAGTATTGTTGCTGACCATGTCCATCCCTTAATGACCACAGTGTACCCATCTTCTGATGGCTATTTCAAGCAAGATAACATGTCATAAAGCACGAATAATGGTTTCTTGAACATGACAACGAGTTCACTGTACTCAAATAAAAATCCAATAGAGCACCTTTGGGATGTGGTGGAACAGAAAATTTGCATCATGGAAGGGTAGCTGACAAATCAGCATGATGTTATCACGTAACTCTGGACCAAAATCTCTTGAGTAACATTTCCAGTACCTTTATGCCACAAAGAATTAAGACTGAAGGCAAAAGGGAGTTCAACCCTGTAGGGTAAGCCTAATAAAATGGCCAGTAAGTGTTTTTATACATTATGTACTAAAAGCGATCAAAGTGTAACATTGATATAAGACACACAAATAATAATTTATAATTTAATATAATTTATTGGTATATTATTCATAAAATATTAAGGTTTCATTTCTGTTCATTTTTCATTATTGTTTTTTTTTTTTTTAAATGATTAAAATATATTTTTATACATACTGAGTTTTATTTGTTGTTGTTCATTTTATTATCAGCATATTAGTTTTCAGCAGAAATCCATCATGATTTTCTACAAAATACAGTAGCACCATCATCGCCAGTATCACCAGTGCTTAGTCTGCTTGTACTGGTATGTTTTAATAGACACTAAAATTCCCAATGTGTTAAATTTAAATTTTAAAGATTTATTTGGAAGAAAAAAAGGTGAAATCTAATGGTGTAAATAATTTAAGTAGTTATCCATTATAATATTTATCTAAGCTTTATTTAGTAATTCAGAGCAAAATGTATATATTTAACAAGCCACAATGTTGTTAATTACTCTTAATTTGACTTTTTGGTGCATTTGTATGTATCTTTCACCAGTTAAATCCATTTCATTGTGCACTGTGATTTTACATTTACATTTACATTTAGTCATTTAGCAGACGCTTTTATCCAAAGCGACTTACAAATGAGGACAAGGAAGCAATTAACACAACTATAAGAGCAACAATGAATAAGTGCTATAGGCAAGTTTCAGGTCTGTAAAGTCTAAGAAGGATAGTATTAGTTTTTTTTTTTTTGGGGTACAGTTAGTGTGATATCCAGAGAGGCAATTGCAGATTAGGAAGTGAAGACTAAATAGTTGAGTTTTTAGTCGTTTCTTGAAGACAGCGAGTGACTCTGCCGTTCTGATGCAGTTAGGGAGTTCATTCCACCAACTGGGCAGATTGAGCGTGAGCGAAAGTGATTTCTTCCCTCTTTGGGATGGAACCACGAGGTGATGTTCATTCACAGAACGCAAGTTTCTGTAGGGCACATAGATCTGCAGAAGTGAGAGCAGATAAGGAGCAAGGCCAGAAGTCGCTTTGTAGGCAAACATCGGAGCTTTGAATTTGATTCGAGCAGCAACTGGCAGCCTGTGCAAACGGACTAGCAGCGGAGTGACATGTGCTCGTTTAGGTTCATTGAAAACCACTCGTGCTGCTGCGTTCTGGAGCAGCTGAAGAGGCTTGATAGAGTTAGCTGGAAGCCCAGCTAGTAGAGAGTTGCAGTAATCCAGTGATTGACCACAACTGCTCAGTCATCATATTACTGGATTTTTCTTTTGTAAGATGCAGGTGCCACATTTAAAGTGCCCAAATACTGTTTGGGGCCATTTTATGTCAGAATAATCAAACATAACGGTCATATTATGATGATTGTTCATCATTTTGTGTAGCTGTATGTGTAATGGCTCATTGCTTTGTGTGCTTTAGGAAGTGCGCAGGCAGGGCAGTCTGGCTTTCTCTTTGTTTGGCTGTCTATTGGCTCATGGGGATCTGCGGAACAACAAACTCAACCAGCTGGCTGTCAACCTGTGGAACCTCAGCCACAAACACGGCATCTGTGACACGCGTACATCCGTAAGTCCAGCACACACATAATGCAAACCAATTCTCATCCTGGCCATCCTAAATATTACTGGAAATAATTAGCGTGTCCTAATTGTTTAACGTTTCTCGTAAAACTTTTAAGTATCAAGTAGGTCCTATATTTGATTTTGACTTTAATTCATAGCTATTAGTAAAGTATGTTCTATATACTGTAGTATGAATGGAATTCGCACGTACTATTCACCCATTTGTCATTATCACATGACCATGAGGAACAGGGTTGAGCATTAATGGGTAGTATTACACTGCACATATTACACAATTACAAATATAATTGTTTGTTAGAATTTTTGTTTAACTTGTAACACAGATTTCTTCATGTAAACAACATACCCACAATAAACCATCAAGATCCTGGCTTGACAGCCATAATTATTACAGAAATTAAAACACAGGCATGTTAATGCCATTTGAATGTCAAAAACAATCAATGCCAATAAAGAAAAAAATTATTTCCAAGTTGGATTCTAAGTGGACTACAAAAAAATGCCAAAATACAGGCATTGCAGATATGGAAATGGAAAATTATAATAATAACAAACTATTAAATGCAAACAATTGCACTTATTGTAAAGTTGTATTGCTGAGTTGAGAACAATAATTATAAAGTAGAAACAATTGTGCTCAGTCCCCCTTTACATTCATCCAGTTGCTAAGACAGTCCAGTCCAGACATCCAAAGTCTCCCAGAAGTTGCGGGAGTATCCCGCAAATGCACAGAGACTCCCGGATGTCTGCAAATATATGATAATCTCCTGGAAGTTGCGCGTCTCCCGCCCAGTCCTTAAATACGTTCACACCCCTTTCTACCGCATCCCTCCTAGCTCATCAGGTATATCACGTGCAACTCACCCCCACCACTCTTCAGGTACATCTCGCGCGCACACGCCCCTACTCAGATACATCGCTCACTTAACCCCTGACACAGACACACACACACACACACACACAGACAGACACACACACAACACGCCGGAGCGACTCCCTTCAGATTCAACTTGCATGATCGCTCTAAATAGCCTGGTGATGCGACATTAATTGTTTTATACTGAAACTTGCCTTCAAAAAGTGCTTCCTTGGTCTTATCTATATTTCTTTGCATGTTGAACACGTCCACAACAGGAAGTAAAAAAAACCTGCAACTGCGTTAATTGCGGTAATTTTTTTAACGTGTAAATATTTCTAATTAAGCGCATGCGTTAACGCACTAATTTTTGACAGCACTAATATACACACACACACACACACACACACACACACACACACACACACACACACAAACACATACATACATACATTTCATAATTATACTTTTGTCACTTCTGTGTATATATTGTATGTGTATATGTGTTTGATGTGTATGATGTGTTGTGTATATTATGTGTATGACTTAACTGTGGACAGCAAAATAAGAATTTCATTGTACAGGGAAACTTGTTTCCTTACTGTGCTCATGACAATAAACAAATTGAATTGAATTAAATTATTAAGCTGTACTTACTTTGAATTATATCAGCTTTGCATGACAGTACAAAAAAATTAAAATAAACTGCGCTTATGCAAGGTGTTTTTAAAGCAGGTTCTCTCTTCTGGCTGCCATTATCTGTCTCGCACAATAGTTTTTTTTCTTCTTTTTTTTGAAAGTATTGAAAGTCTTTTGTTATTTATGCTAATTATAATACTTATAAGAACATTAATATAATACTTCATCTCCAATATGGTTCAAAATTAAAAATGTGCAGGAAAAAGGTACTCAATATTAGGTATTTTGCTTCACAAAATTAGTACAGTACATACCTGGGGATAGTATTTAGCTTTGGCATTTAGTGTCAGATCTATGTTAAACTCTCTTTCTGTGTTCTAATGCAGGTCCGGACTCTGGAACACATCAAACATCAGGCGCAGCAGACTGACATGAGCCATTTCTCTGACATGACAGCGCGTCTGTCACTGCAGTCCCGAGCCTGATGCTACCAGAGATGCTCACATTCCACTGACAGGCTGGCAGAAAAACTCAGATGTCAACTAACTCAGCTACATGACATTCACATCAAGTATTATTAAATGGTTACTAAAACTAACCCATAGTTTAGCGTTCATCTAAACTACTAACTTCTGTGACAAAATAAAAGACTTTATCTATTAAAAACTCTCATTATTTCCTTATGATCTTTGCACTTGTTTTACGGAAGTCCTAAGTGGCCATGCGTTAAATTTTTTTCTTCTCTCTTTTCTTGAGATTACAACGTTTTATTTATCTCATGATCTTGATATAACAATCGTTTCCTCGTGATCTCAACATAAAAAAAGTTGTAACGTCGTGATCACGAGAAAATTAAGTCATGATCTCGACATAACAAAAGATGTTATAAGAAAAGTTATGTTGTGATCACAGCATTACAAAAAGATCTGTTTATTATGACTTTCGTACGTTAAGTACCAAGCAAACGCATACGAAGGTTAACGTATCATGGATGAATGCATTGGCTTTTATTTTGACCAGGAACTGACTCAACTATGCCTTTCAGTGATTTACAAGTTCCATATCAGCATCCGACACTTGAGAAGGAGGCTTTCGGCTCTCCACCTTTATCGTCGAAGATATAGCGACCCTATGGTCAGTTTATTGACAGAGAGATTCGCTATTTAAACAATGTGACGCAAAACATGAAAATTAGAGTTTCACTGGTCTGAAAATTGCGACAAATCGAATCAAACACGTTGCACCTTATTGCGCCGGGCCCTTAGTTTTTTGTAGAAACATACAGTGTAATAAAACTGACGTAATATGAAGAATTACTATTTTCTAGGCCAATATTTTTAGGAACTATACTCATTCTGGCTTAGTATTCAATAAACTCTTCTGCTGTACCATGATATTACGCAGCGCATGAGAACGGGGTGTTATCAGAAGGTGCTGTGACATAAGAGACAGTTATGATCAAATCTGATTCAATTCATTATGCTAAGCTAAGCTAAAAGTGACCCCGCCAGACTAAGAAATCGTCTGAATGGATCCAAAAATGGCTCAAATCAATAGTCTAACTCTAGGATACTTGGATACTTTTTCAACAACAGTGAAAGAAATGCTAACATCTCTGCTTGTAATATTTCAATTAAATTTTGTCATTACCTTTGCAGGCCTACACTAAACAAATGGGCTTTAACATTTAAGTTAAAGACAAAAGGGTACAAAGCAAGCAAAAATGAGTTAAATGAGACTCGTGAATTCAAAAGCAACTCCAAATGGTACATATTATAGAGAACACATTTTACAGTTCATTTATAAAATGTAGGTCGAAGTGTCTATTTAAAAACATTTAAAAATTACTAATCTATGCCAGAGTCTTTTTTTTAAACCTAACTGCTAATAAATATACTTAAAATTTGACTGAAATGTTCCAATACAGGAATAAATCAACAGTTTTAGCCTGCACATCAGACTTACACAGCTAATAGCTTAGATTTAAGGTACCATTTATTCTAACCTTTACAGGAGTGCCTGTTTTGACATGGGCTGGATCTGGCACATCTGGGCCCATGTTGAAATCAGCATTTATGCAGGTGATTGTGCCTCCTTCTACTTTTTGTACACTGACTGTTGCTCCTAAAAGAGTGTTATTGCTGTTGAACAGGCACTAAAGTTTTCCACACACAGCGTTTCTGTAAAGAAAGGAAGTATAAATCAGGGTTCTTGCATCTTATCCACTGCTAAAAAACTTGAAAAGCTTTTTTTTAAAGAAACTTCCAGGTGCGTTTTTAAACTTTTCCAGTATTTTACAATATTAAACATGTGCATATATATGTCATCACATTATATCTGATGCTGTTTGTTACAGTATTTTATACTATATTCCAGTAGTACTATATTCCAAGAAAACATTTTGATGGTACAGTACGTTTGAACCAAGTCCAACATTGTCACTAACTATTTTAAATGAAATTTACTCAGATCTTAAATTTGTCATCAATCAATCAATGTCAATCAATCAATCTTTAAACAATTGATAATTTTTTACCTACTTAGAAAGTTTTCAGTTTCAAGCACTTTAACCAAAATCTATGCACTTGTGCAAACTTTGAAAACCACTACACTAAAATGCAAGCATTTGTAAGGATTTTAAGCATCCATACGAACCCTGATCAATTCACCTTAACATTTTGTAAGAGGAAACACTGAATGCTTCACTAGCGAGAAAACAGTTAAACAGCGCAAGGATAAAGAATGAGCTTCCTCCATTCAGCCTCTTCACTTTCGCTTTATTTTACTTTTTCATATTTAGCTAAACATTGTAGATCCTCATAACATGCCAATAATAAAGTGAAATGATATAAAATAAAATGAACGATTTTAAATTCTCACCTCGTCTTTCACCCATCTTCACCATGAACAGCCTCAAACTCCAACATAAAGGAAAATAAAGAATAAATAAATAAAAATAATAATAAAATGGAAAATTAAAAGAGCACAAATTAAACCAAAAAATACAAAAGCACAATAAAAGAACTGTCCTGAGAAATAATTGAACTTTTTTTGACAAAAGAGAAACTGTTCAAAGATAATATCCTCCGATCTCCTTCTGCAATAAAAGTCTCCTGTCAGAAATCCTCCGGGATCTTAAACAATCACAGAATTGCACCTAATTACTCTCCAAAAGTCTCTTAATTACCCTCGTCACTTAACCAACAACGTGAGAATGTCAAATCATACAGGAGATGAGGGCTCTCCATCTTGACCCTTTGGGGGAGAGAAGAGAAAAAGGTAATCAAGCTTTATTAGTGACATACTGTACATAAAGTGGGCTCATAATCCTCCTTTATTTCCTCCCATTTTTATTACAGATCATTCATGACACAAAGTAGGGCCACGTTTCATGAAGGTTGCGTGGCACACCCCCATCAAAAAGATGCCATGCCAGTTTTTGTGGTGACTTTGTACTGAGATGAATGTGGGCACACTTTAGAACTTTAGAATATTTTTTTTTAAATACAGTTGGGTGAATTACTGTAGGCTAGGTATTTTTCTTCAATATTTATGTACTGTATAATGGAAATATGGGTAAACTCTGACCTGTAGTAAGGCAGTCTGGCCTCTGGGAATCTTTAGGGTGAGAAAATTACAGATGGCTAAATTAGCATAAATATTTTCTAAAGTTCTTTTAATGGAAATATTGGGAAAATCTCTCCTTTAGTAAGTCAGTTTAGTCCCTAGGAATCTGAGCACACTACCGAATGAGAAGCTTGCATCTAGGTGAAATACTGTAAATATTTTTCCTATATATATGTGTGATGTATACATAAATGAAGTGGAAAATGTGAGAAAATAACATTTAAGTGCTTTAGCTGATGTGTATGCTTATGACATGAGATATCACCTATTACTGCTTTGTTTGTACCGTACAGTTAAAGGTATAGTGGACTTGTTACCTGTATTGAATCAGTCTGGCCTCTAACGATTTACTGGAATGTTCTAGAAAAGCTTTTCTCTTCTTTGCGCTACTGTGCGTTTTGGTTCTGTCGATGTAACTCGCAGATGATCCCTAAAACTGCGTGCGCGAATGTCCGGTAAATATCAAACCTAAACCTAAATTTACCGAGCTAATTAACCTAACGTTATACATGAAATAAAACAATCACAAATCTGTATCTTATAAAAAAAAAAACAGGTCAAATGCACATAATGGATTCTCAAGAGGAAGCAGTCAAAGCCAGTTTCAGTTTATTTGCTGTTAAATACGAAGGGTAGAGTGTTTCACAGGCACACGCAAAGCTTGAAGGTAAACAAACAACGGCTTATCATAAGCATCTCATCGATGATTATTTACACAGTTGGCATTAAGAAGAACATATAAACGTGACCTGACTATCTTCTAGCAGCTAAATGTGTCTGGAAAA
This sequence comes from Danio rerio, assembly GCF_052040795.2. Classification (NCBI taxonomy): domain Eukaryota; kingdom Metazoa; phylum Chordata; class Actinopteri; order Cypriniformes; family Danionidae; genus Danio; species Danio rerio. The sequence goes on from NC_141032.1 coordinate 11,966,270, forward strand.
ATATTCAAAGGCTTTTATTCTCACAAACCGCGCGGACGTAAATGCGTCTGACTGTTGTGATTGGCTTAAGCAGACGTTTCACGTCAGCACGTTCTAGACGTGCACGCGCTTATTACGGCAATCTTCCATCTGCATTCACACAGCGCAGCATTCCGGCAAATTAAGAAGTATTTTTCTAAATTTGCGGACTTCCCCTCCGCTACAGTCCCCAGGTTTCCTGAGCAGAACATGCGAGGAACTAGAGACGCATTTATTTTGAACTGTGTTCAAAACTGACTGGAACTAGCTGTGCATTTTCACCAATGGATTTCAACGAAAATAATGCACACCCTCCAGCCAATCAGAATCAGACCATGGAATTAAAAATAAACAAATCACACACTCAGCACAGATCAGCTTCAGCCTCGATGACATCATCGACGCTCAGAGTTCCATTTAGAATTCTTACAACTCGGTGCGTTTTGAGATGAGAAACCAGAGCTGCTGGAAAGAGTGGAAAATGTCGAGTTTACAGCTTCAGGAGAAGATTTCTGCAGCATCTTTTGGTTTTCAGGAAGAAGAGACCATCACATTCGCAGAAGGAATCAACAACAAGTAATTGCACAAGCCACAAAACACAAAATAGTTATATGAGTTAAAGGCTTAAATCAGGGGCGGTTCAAGACCATTTTTAGTGTGTAATGTTAAATTCAGCTGATCTAAGACCACATATTAAACTATTCACATTTATTTTAACAAATGTTCATTTTAAAGGTTTAAACAAAACACCCACAAGATCTTAATTATAGTCGTGATCTCGCACATTTCTTTTCAAGCAGTATTATAATCTCTGACACAAAAACAATCAAAAATAAGTGCTAAGATAACTGTTGATGGTTCAGATATGAAAGCTGATTATGCTAATGGTTGATATAACTGTTTGAAGCAATTTGATGTTTGTTCTTTTATGGGAATACATGTTAAGCCAAAAGGTGGAGTAAAATACGAATTATGTTCTAAAATATGTGCCTTATACCAAAAGCTTAAAGCTGAGACTCTCATTTTCAGTTAACTTCTTAGTTTTGTAAAAAATTAACCATTTGAACAAAAATTACACATTAGCGAAGTCTTTATTAGATCATTTTCAGAGGATCACATGCTTATGATTGACCTTGGCTGGTCTCATATTAACAATCACTTGATTTATTACTCAGATAAATTCAAACACACAAATAAAGATTGCAAAATTAATTTCTTAAAAATTGCAAATTTATTTTGCAATAACTTCTTTAAATTTTAACAAATGATCCGATTCTGCACTATATGGGACCCGCTGTCAGTTCACCCCAGGTAAAAACCTAGAGTTAGGATTAGGGTGTGTCCTGTAAGGTAGTGGTGGGTGGGACACAGGGCACATCCTAAGTTCCAAAAAATATGCAAAATACTTTAAAAGTCTTTTTGCTTTACTATGAAATAAAGTAAAACGTGGCCGGTTGGCCTTTATGTCTAATTGGTTCCTAGCTCAGGTGAAACACTCTGGGTGGAACTGACCAGTTACGGGCCCATTGCTCAGTCTATTATAGTGTGGATTCAAAGATCTTGCATCAGTCAATCAACTATTTTATAACACCTTATTACAACCGATGGCTGCCCAATATACTTTACAACATTAAAACAAAATTACACATTAGCGAAGTCTTTATTAGATCATTTTCAAAGGATCACATGCTTATGATTGACCATGGCTGGTCTCATATTAACAATCACTTGATTTATTACTCAGATAAATTCAAACACACAAATAAAGATTGCAAAATTAATTTCTTAAAAATTGCAAATTTATTTAGCAATAACTTCTTTAAATTTTACCAAATGATCCGATTCTTCACTATATGGGACCCGCTGTCAGTTCACCCCAGGTAAAAACCTAGAGTTAGGATTAGGGTGTGTCCTGTAAGGTAGTGGTGGGTGGGACACAGGGCACATCCTAAGTTCCAAAAAATATGCAAAATACTTTAAAAGTCTTTTTGCTTTACTATGAAATAAAGTAAAACGTGGCTGGTTGGCCTTTATGTCTAATTGGTTCCTAGCTCGGGTGAAACACTCTGGGTGGAACTGACCAGTTACGGGCCCATTGCTCAGTCTATTATAGTGTGGATTCAAAGATCTTGCATCAGTCAATCAACTATTTTATAACACCTTATTACAACCGATGGCTGCCCAATGTACTTTACAACATTAAAACAAAATTACACATTAGCGAAGTCTTTATTAGATCATTTTCAGAGGATCACATGCTTATGATTGACCATGGCTGGTCTCATATTAACAATCACTTGATTTATTACTCAGATAAATTCAAACACACAAATAAAGATTGCAAAATTAATTTCTTAAAAAGTGCAAATTTATTTTGCAATAACTTCTTTAAATTTTAACAAATGATCCGATTCTGCACTATATGGGACCCGCTGTCAGTTCACCCCAGGTAAAAACCTAGAGTTAGGATTAGGGTGTGTCCTGTAAGGTAGTGGTGGGTGGGACACAGGGCACATCCTAAGTTCCAAAAAATATGCAAAATACTTTAAAAGTCTTTTTGCTTTACTATAAAATAAAGTAAAATGTGGCCGGTTGGCCTTTATGTCTAATTGGTTCCTAGCTCGGGTGAAACACTCTGGGTGGAACTGACCAGTTACGGGCCCATTGCTCAGTCTGTTATAGTGTGGATTCAGAGATCTTGCATCAGTCAATCAACTATTTTATAACACCTTATTACAACCGATGGCTGCCCAATATACTTTACAACATTAAAACAAAATTACACATTAGCGAAGTCTTTATTAGATCATTTTCAGAGGATCACATGCTTATGATTGACCATGGCTGGTCTCATATTAACAATCACTCGATTTATTACTCAGATAAATTCAAACACACAAATAAAGATTGCAAAATTAATTTCTTAAAAATTGCAAATTTATTTAGCAATAACTTCTTTAAATTTTACCAAATGATCCGATTCTGCACTATATGGGACCCGCTGTCAGTTCACCCCAGGTAAAAACCTAGAGTTAGGATTAGGGTGTGTCCTGTAAGGTAGTGGTGGGTGGGACACAGGGCACATCCTAAGTTCCAAAAAATATGCAAAATACTTTAAAAGTCTTTTTGCTTTACTATGAAATAAAGTAAAACGTGGCTGGTTGGCCTTTATGTCTAATTGGTTCCTAGCTCAGGTGAAACACTCTGGGTGGAACTGACCAGTTACGGGCCCATTGCTCAGTCTGTTATAGTGTGGATTCAAAGATCTTGCATCAGTCAATCAACTATTTTATAACACCTTATTACAACCGATGGCTGCCCAATATACTTTACAACATTAAAACAAAATTAAACATTAGCGAAGTCTTTATTAGATCATTTTCAGAGGATCACATGCTTATGATTGACCATGGCTGGTCTCATATTAACAATCACTTGATTTATTACTCAGATAAATTCAAACACACAAATAAAGATTGCAAAATTAATTTCTTAAAAAGTGCAAATTTATTTTGCAATAACTTCTTTAAATTTTAACAAATGATCCGATTCTGCACTATATGGGACCCGCTGTCAGTTCACCCCAGGTAAAAACCTAGAGTTAGGATTAAGGTGTGTCCTGTAAGGTAGTGGTGGGTGGGACACAGGGCACATCCTAAGTTCCAAAAAATATGCAAAATACTTTAAAAGTCTTTTTGCTTTACTATGAAATAAAGTAAAACGTGGCCGGTTGGCCTTTATGTCTAATTGGTTCCTAGCTCGGGTGAAACACTCTGGGTGGAACTGACCAGTTACGGGCCCATTGCTCAGTCTATTATAGTGTGGATTCAGAGATCTTGCATCAGTCAATCAACTATTTTATAACACCTTATTACAACCGATGGCTGCCCAATATACTTTACAACATTAAAACAAAATTACACATTAGCGAAGTCTTTATTAGATCATTTTCAGAGGATCACATGCTTATGATTGACCATGGCTGGTCTCATATTAACAATCACTCGATTTATTACTCAGATAAATTCAAACACACAAATAAAGATTGCAAAATTAATTTCTTAAAAATTGCAAATTTATTTAGCAATAACTTCTTTAAATTTTACCAAATGATCAGATTCTGCACTATATGGGACCCGCTGTCAGTTCACCCCAGGTAAAAACCTAGAGTTAGGATTAGGGTGTGTCCTGTAAGGTAGTGGTGGGTGGGACACAGGGCACATCCTAAGTTCCAAAAAATATGCAAAATACTTTAAAAGTCTTTTTGCTTTACTATGAAATAAAGTAAAACGTGGCTAGTTGGCCTTTATGTCTAATTGGTTCCTAGCTCGGGTGAAACACTCTGGGTGGAACTGACCAGTTACGGGCCCATTGCTCAGTCTGTTATAGTGTGGATTCAGAGATCTTGCATCAGTCAATCAACTATTTTATAACACCTTATTACAACCGATGGCTGCCCAATATACTTTACAACATTAAAACAAAATTAAACATTAGCGAAGTCTTTATTAGATCATTTTCAGAGGATCACATGCTTATGATTGACCATGGCTGGTCTCATATTAACAATCACTTGATTTATTACTCAGATAAATTCAAACACACAAATAAAGATTGCAAAATTAATTTCTTAAAAAGTGCAAATTTATTTTGCAATAACTTCTTTAAATTTTACCAAATGATCCGATTCTGCACTATATGGGACCCGCTGTCAGTTCACCCCAGGTAAAAACCTAGAGTTAGGATTAGGGTGTGTCCTGTAAGGTAGTGGTGGGTGGGACACAGGGCACATCCTAAGTTCCAAAAAATATGCAAAATACTTAAAAAGTCTTTTTGCTTTACTATGAAATAAAGTAAAACGTGGCCGGTTGGCCTTTATGTCTAATTGGTTCCTAGCTCGGGTGAAACACTCTGGGTGGAACTGACCAGTTACGGGCCCATTGCTCAGTCTGTTATAGTGTGGATTCAGAGATCTTGCATCAGTCAATCAACTATTTTATAACACCTTATTACAACCGATGGCTGCCCAATATACTTTACAACATTAAAACAAAATTACACATTAGCGAAGTCTTTATTAGATCATTTTCAGAGGATCACATGCTCATGATTGACCATGGCTGGTCTCATATTAACAATCACTCGATTTATTACTCAGATAAATTCAAACACACAAATAAAGATTGCAAAATTAATTTCTTAAAAATTGCAAATTTATTTAGCAATAACTTCTTTAAATTTTACCAAATGATCCGATTCTGCACTATATGGGACCCGCTGTCAGTTCACCCCAGGTAAAAACCTAGAGTTAGGATTAGGGTGTGTCCTGTAAGGTAGTGGTGGGTGGGACACAGGGCACATCCTAAGTTCCAAAAAATATGCAAAATACTTAAAAAGTCTTTTTGCTTTACTATGAAATAAAGTAAAACGTGGCCGGTTGGCCTTTATGTCTAATTGGTTCCTAGCTCAGGTGAAACACTCTGGGTGGAACTGACCAGTTACGGGCCCATTGCTCAGTCTGTTATAGTGTGGATTCAGAGATCTTGCATCAGTCAATCAACTATTTTATAACACCTTATTACAACCGATGGCTGCCCAATATACTTTACAACATTAAAACAAAATTACACATTAGCGAAGTCTTTATTAGATCATTTTCAGAGAATCACATGCTTATGATTGACCATGGCTGGTCTCATATTAACAATCACTTGATTTATTACTCAGATAAATTCAAACACACAAATAAAGATTGCAAAATTAATTTCTTAAAAAGTGCAAATTTATTTAGCAATAACTTCTTTAAATTTTACCAAATGATCCGATTCTGCACTATATGGGACCCGCTGTCAGTTCACCCCAGGTAAAAACCTAGAGTTAGGATTAGGGTGTGTCCTGTAAGGTAGTGGTGGGTGGGACACAGGGCACATCCTAAGTTCCAAAAAATATGCAAAATACTTTAAAAGTCTTTTTGCTTTACTATGAAATAAAGTAAAACGTGGCCGGTTGGCCTTTATGTCTAATTGGTTCCTAGCTCGGGTGAAACACTCTGGGTGGAACTGACCAGTTACGGGCCCATTGCTCAGTCTGTTATAGTGTGGATTCAGAGATCTTGCATCAGTCAATCAACTATTTTATAACACCTTATTACAACCGATGGCTGCCCAATATACTTTACAACATTAAAACAAAATTACACATTAGCGAAGTCTTTATTAGATCATTTTCAGAGGATCACATGCTCATGATTGACCATGGCTGGTCTCATATTAACAATCACTTGATTTATTACTCAGATAAATTCAAACACACAAATAAAGATTGCAAAATTAATTTCTTAAAAAGTGCAAATTTATTTTGCAATAACTTCTTTAAATTTTAACAAATGATCCGATTCTGCACTATATGGGACCCGCTGTCAGTTCACCCCAGGTAAAAACCTAGAGTTAGGATTAGGGTGTGTCCTGTAAGGTAGTGGTGGGTGGGACACAGGGCACATCCTAAGTTCCAAAAAATATGCAAAATACTTTAAAAGTCTTTTTGCTTTACTATGAAATAAAGTAAAACGTGGCTAGTTGGCCTTTATGTCTAATTGGTTCCTAGCTCGGGTGAAACACTCTGGGTGGAACTGACCAGTTACGGGCCCATTGCTCAGTCTGTTATAGTGTGGATTCAAAGATCTTGCATCAGTCAATCAACTATTTTATAACACCTTATTACAACCGATGGCTGCCCAATGTACTTTACAACATTAAAACAAAATTACACATTAGCGAAGTCTTTATTAGATCATTTTCAGAGGATCACATGCTTATGATTGACCATGGCTGGTCTCATATTAACAATCACTTGATTTATTACTCAGATAAATTCAAACACACAAATAAAGATTGCAAAATTAATTTCTTAAAAAGTGCAAATTTATTTTGCAATAACTTCTTTAAATTTTAACAAATGATCCGATTCTGCACTATATGGGACCCGCTGTCAGTTCACCCCAGGTAAAAACCTAGAGTTAGGATTAGGGTGTGTCCTGTAAGGTAGTGGTGGGTGGGACACAGGGCACATCCTAAGTTCCAAAAAATATGCAAAATACTTAAAAAGTCTTTTTGCTTTACTATGAAATAAAGTAAAACGTGGCCGGTTGGCCTTTATGTCTAATTGGTTCCTAGCTCAGGTGAAACACTCTGGGTGGAACTGACCAGTTACGGGCCCATTGCTCAGTCTGTTATAGTGTGGATTCAGAGATCTTGCATCAGTCAATCAACTATTTTATAACACCTTATTACAACCGATGGCTGCCCAATGTACTTTACTGCATTAAGACAAAATTACTAGGGGATTAGGGGAGTTCTTGAGACTTATCTGAGCTCAGGATGCCCTTTCTCTAGACTAAACAAGAGGGAGCCCCGGGCTCGAGGACCCTCAGGGCTGCCTCCCAACTCTTGAAAACATTGAAGATGATAAGAACAAGATCTAAAAAACAAAATCAGCATTAAAACAAAATTACACATTAGCGAAGTATTTATTAGATCATTTTCAGAGGATCACATGCTTATGATTGACCATGGCTGGTCTCGTATTATTAATCACATGATTTATTACTTAGATGAATTCAAACACAAATAAAGACACAATCTAAACGAGTGTTATTAAATCAACAGAACAATAAAACAGCATTTTGCATTATTGAATTGTCAAAATCCTGACTGGACAACTATCAATGTTTGATGAGGACAATGTTGTTGCGCAATTGAGTTGTATTTTTGTATTTTGTAATTTATTTTGCAATAACTTCTTTGAATTTAATTGAATTGTCCGCTTCTGGAATATATGGGACTGGCTGTCTCTTCACCCCAGGTAAAAACCTAGAGTTAGGATTAGGGTGTGTCCTGTAAGGTAGTGGTGGGTGGGACACAGGGCAGATCCTTAATTGTAAAAAAAAAAAAGGAAAATACTTTTAAAGTGTTTTGTTTTACTATGAAACATATTAAAACATGTGGCTGATTGACTTTTATGTCTAATTGGTTCCTAGCTAGGGTGAAAAACTGGGTGGCACTGATCAGCTACGGGCTTATAGGACAGTCTGTTATAGTGTGTGTAGCGCGTAATGTGTTTTAGCGTGTCACACTATAATACAGTTCGATATGGGCCGCTGACCTGAAGCAAGGAACGACTACTGGAGAGAGGATAACAAAGTAGCAGGTAAGTGAATAATCAACACAAGCAATCTTTTGTGTGTTTAACCAAAAATTGTATTTTAAAAAGGGCAGAAATAATAATAAAATGTTCACATTAAGTAGATAAATTGCATATATTAATTAATGTATAATTTGTTTATTATATATTAATAAGACTCCTACTAACACTTGGTTTCTTTCAGGTTAAACAGTGGAAACATCAAACTCAACTCGGATAATACACTCTTTTTTCACTCAGTTTCATCAATTTTGTGTGAAAATAAATAAACCAAAACAAATAAATTACAAAACTCTCAAAATAAATGATAAAATAAATAAAACAATTCAATAAATGCAAAACAACAAACTGAATTCAGTAAAAAAAGAAAACAATTTGAAGTTCTGTTCAGTTTAAAACACTTCAAATCTCACTTAACTCTGTCAATGGATCAATTAAAAAAGATCTTAGTTCAACTTCAGTTGATTCAGTTCACTCATGTTTGTTAATGACTCGGTTCAAATGATCTTAGTTCAACTTCAGTTGATTCAGTTTACTCAGGTTTGTTAATGACTCTGTTCAAATGAACCTTGTTTGGATTCAGTTTAATTCAGTATGGGTGAATCGACTCAGTCCACGCAAGTTCAATTCAGTGAACCGTTGTTCACTGAGAGTCAGTTCAAGCTTGGAAAAAAGAAGAGTCCTTTACGACAAAAAATCCAAAAAGGAAAAAACTTGATCTCACATCCAATCTAACACTCACAGATCCATGGGCGGTTCGCCATTTGCAAGTTAAACTGAACCTCTCCTCCTTGAGCCTCTGCCTCGTCCCAGCTCCAATTTGGCGATGGCTGCTCAGTGTCACTCAATTGCAGTCTTTCAGCTGTATTAGTTGGATTTTATTGACTAAATCTACTTTAAGGTTTCTAACTTAACTCTCACTCTCTCAGTTCAATCTCTCTCTGTTCCAATCCAGAAGCGCACTGCCGTTTTTCATGAGCGCGCTTGATTTAACTCCACCCGTTTCTCTTAAAGGGGCCATCACTAATTTTTGTCAGTGATCAACTTTCACTCTCTTGCTTTCATTTATGTATTTTTTTCATATCTTCTTGTGTCTATTAATAGCCTGGGTTACATTCTCCCCGCCTTGAATTTATGCAGGTCCCGCTGCATCTTTTAGGTTGCGAAATCACAGCAGGAGAGTAGCCTGAATACATGTCCAAAGATGCATCTTCGAGAGAATTGAGCTCTTCAAAAGACAATGTGAAGGCACTGCTAAGTCCTTGTAACAGTGATTGAATGACTAGGGAAAGGGGATTTCCCAGCTTGGGGTACTGCAGCCTCCTCGGCTGTTCTGTGTGGCTCTGTGAACGTCTTAAGACATTCTGGGAGTCTTGTTCAGGCTCTGTCGTGTTGTTTTGAAAACTCAAGCCAGCAGTTTCATTAAAGGGTAAGACATCATCTCTCTTGCTCTCTATGTCATGATTCACATACAAAAGCTTGTCTGAATCTTGTCTCTGCAACTCATGTCTCACAGGTGGGTTACTCTCAGTATCATCAGAGTCATTTTCAGTCATATCTTCTCTATCAACATTGACCAACAGACTTTCTCCTTTAGCATCCACAGGGTCAGGTAAGTGATTGTCTTCTCCAGGTTCTTCCAGCAGACTTTCCTCCCTAACATCAGGTAAGTCAGGTAATCCACTGTCCCTTCGAGACACCACTGGAATAGGAAGCCCAGCATCAGTACTAACTGCATTCAGTGTTTCAGGAGAAACATCTAGCCTCACTTCATCTCTTGACTGCTCCACAGGTTTGGGTCTGGAGAGGATTCTGCTTTCAACACTCTGCAAGTGCCCAGGTAGGTAGTAATCAGAGGGCTCATCTTCACACTCAGAATTCTCAGTTTCATTATCTGATACTCTTTTATCAGCACTAGAACGAGTTTTAGGTCTACGAGTTTTTCCTTGCACAACTGGGTCCTCAATTCTGCCTCGTAGAAATCTACAGGGCAGCAGCAAGTCACGGTGTAATGTGTGTTGTGGCCCGTCCCTACCCTCAGCTCAAACTGTATAGACTGGCAAGTCCTCCACTTTCTTGATTACAACAAACTATTTTCTCCCACTTATGTGCTAGTTTATGTTTTTTTGTGGGTATTGCAACGGCATATCGGGTGAAATGATCGGTGATCACCAAGATGTCTTTTGTATTTCTTCAGTCAGCCTCTAGTGACAGAAAATCCATGCAGACTAACTGGAGAGGTCTGCTCGTCATAATATTCACCAAGGGGGCCGCTCTCGCAGGTGGGTCTTACGTCTCACACAGCGTTCGCAAGTCTTTATTTTTTTCTCCACAGATGTTACCATCTTTGGCCAATAAAACCACGACCTGGTGAGGTCCAGTGTTCTGTCCATACCTAGATGTCCCATGTCATCGTGCAGAGCTGTCAGAGCCATCTCCCTGAGGTTTATTGGTAGGGCCAACTGTTATGAAACTTTCTCTTGATCCTGTCTACTTCTGTACAGCAATCCATTTTTAAGTTCCAATCTGCTCCACTCTTTCATCCATAAAGCTCTTTCTACAGAATCCATTCTACCTAACGGTCTTGTCCTGGACTCCAGATGTTCAATGACCACCCTAAGGTCTGGATCTGCTCTCTGATGTTCCCTCATTTTTTCTTCAGATAGACGGAGAAGGGTCTGAAGGCCATGAGCGTCTCCCTGTCAGAAACACTGAGGTGCAGCATTGATGTGATGAGACAGTGATCAACTACAGCAGGCTGAAAGCTTAAAGGGTCAGAATAATCTTGGTTCATGTACACTTGATTTCTCTCACAGAGAGCTTTTACTCTCTGTGAGAGTAAAAGATCCAATGATGTTGACATGACCATTGAGGACTACTTTGCTCCCAGCTGGCAGAACTTCAGGTATGTCTCCTTTCAGCTTTACTTGACCCAGAACACTTGCAGTGGCTCTGCGGCGTCGTACCTCCAGGAGTCTTATTACAGCTTGATAACCGTGATAATTAGATTTAAGCTTATATACAGCTCCTCGTACACAATCTGCATACAAGACATCCAGAGTGTTGGTCCCAATCAGAATTTAAGGTGTATGTGTCAGATCTGGAACTACAAGAGCCAATGTTTGGACTTCTGCCTCGTTTCCTAGAAACTCTTGGGGAAATCTTAAAGTCAATTTAACATATCCCAGGTAGGGAACTGTTTGTCCATTTGCCCCCTCGACCTCTAGCAGATTGTTTAGCGGTTACATGGGGTATTGTGAGAGATGCTTATCCTAGAAAGACAGAGGGATTGTTGTAACCTGGGAGCAATTCTAACTTATGCAGTACATTTCGTTCCCACTAGTCCAACTGGCAAACTGAGAGGATGTCTGGCATTTACACCTTTATTAAGTGCATGACGAGGCTTAGGGCTTTGTCTGTTCCTTTCAGTCTCTGTTCGCCCTATGACAGAGACTGACTTCAGTTTAAAAGCTGAGCAGTGGGTCTGTTCTGTGAATCCCACTCCGCCTGCTTTTCTCTCAGCTTATGTCTCTTGTTTTCAACTAAAGATGAATTTGGGGGATTTTCACACTGAACAGCGAGATGTTTGTCTTCCCCACAACGAAAACAGTACCAGGGTCAGGGACGGCTGGTCTTTGCATCATCTTGTTTTTGCCTCTCAATTCCCTTTCGGTCAACATTCTTGACGTAATGCTCTCTTGATCTGTCTTCTTAAAGAGTTCTCATACTGGCTTCTCCAAACTCCAGAAGTATTAACTTGAGCTTTGAGTTCGGCTATCTGTCCCTTCAACTCGTTGAGTTCACCTGCCCCTGCTCTCTGTTCTCTCATCTCTTGATTAGCTGCAGTTTTCATGGCTGCAATCTGGCTTTGAAGGGCTGCAATTTCTTTTTTCAGTTCTCCTACTTCAGATAGTCCAGAACAGTGCACAGTACTTTTCTGTTTACAAGTCTTCTGCTTTACGGTGTCATGGGCTTAGGCATTGATATCATCCTCTTCTGATGGGCTGCAGCTGTAAACATACTGTTGGTACGTTGCTGCTCTCTGTTTTAGCGAAGCTGATGGGTGTTTATTCAAGCCCAAGTGTTTCCTCATTCTCTCTTCCTTTGACATCAGTCTATCCTCAGCTGTGAGGATAAGTATAGCCAGCTCCGCAAAAGAAGGTGGATTTGATTTATTTTTCTCAAGCTGCAAGTCTCCAATTAGGGCGTTATCCCAGCAACCACGGCAAAATTGCCTCAACAAGCAGCGACTTAGTTCACTTTCTGCTACACCTTTACGTCTGGTGGTGGCACTCAGAATGACATGCAGTCTGTGGAGATATGCTGATGACTTCTCACCTGGGTTCTGTAAGGTGCTAATGAATTTGGCCAATAATTCATCCCCATCCTCCACAAAACCATAGAGAGATTCTAGCAGCTGAAGGCACTCTGGTGAAGCATTCAAGTTCACATGTTTGATAATGTCTGAGGCTGGTGGTAACAGGATGTCAAGTATCTTAAGTGTCTTGTTTGACTCTGGAAGGGACTGATCACCTAATATGTAATCGACGCTTGCTCTCCAGGTGTCAAAATCAGGTTCGTTGTTTAGACGAGGGCTCCTCACTGAGAAAGCTTTTAAGCGAAATGCAGTGTTGTGCAGAGGCACAGGATCACTAGACCTCACAATGTGTTCCATTACAAGTTTCTGGACGCCTGGAGGGTGCATTGCAGACAAAGGTAGCTTCACAGATACAGTATCAGAACTATCGTCAGCATCTTCCAAACATTGGGGCGGTATGACACGCATGCTCACCTTGGCTGGGTTTTCTGTTTCAATATTCAGCACAAAAGGCAACTTTTGGACTTTGGATCGTGGGGGAGTGCTGATTGAATGGGTCAAGAGGCTTGTTTCTTAGCTCAGTTCCAGGTGACATATCATGCAAGGATTTTTTCCACCCACCTTTAACTACTGTTGAAGCTCATCTTGTAGGTGTTCTACATTGACACTAGCTGTATCTAGCATTTTCTCCACATTTTCAGCAGAGCTGCTGGTGGCAGGGGAGTAGATGCTGTTCAGGGAGCGCACATGAAAAAAGGCAGTTGAGGCTCAAGGTTGCTCATAGCAGAACTGTGCGAAAACTCTATTATGGCATTATGGTGGAATTCAGACTGGGGGTCGTCGATTAGAACATTACGTTTTATAGGGCCAAATCTCAGTAGATACATTTCAAGAATTTGATCTGACTCAGTTAGTGTTATACCACTAATTAATTGGTAATTGGTAGTGGTAATTAATACCACTAATTCGCATTTTCTACGTTAAAGTTTTCACGCTCAATGAAATCCATGTTTCTTTAATTTTACTGTCTATTTGAATGATTATTCTCTTCAGCAACTGCTACGCCCCCTCTCCTGGCTGGCTCGCCAAGTTGTAGCACGTAACGTGTTTTAGCGTGTCACACTATTATAAAGTTCGATATGGGCCGATGACCAGAACCAACAAACGACTACTGGAGAGAGGATAACAACGTAGCAGGTAAGTGAATAATCAACACAAGCACTCTTTTGTGTGTTTAACCAAAAATTTAATTTTAAAAAGGGCAAAAATAATAATAAAATGTTCACATTAAGCAGATGAAATGCATATATTAATTAATGTATAAATTGTGTATTATATATTAATAAGACTTCTACTAACACTTGTTTTTTTTTTCAGGTAAAACATTTTAAACATCAAACTCAACTCGGATAATACACTCTTTTTTCCCCAAATAAAATAATAAACAGGAAAACTCAGTTTCGTCAATTATGTGTGAAAATAAATAAACCAAAACAAATAAATTACAAAACTCTCAAAATAAATGATAAAATAAATAAAACAATTCAATAAATGCAAAACAACAAACTGAATTCAGTAAAAAAAGAATACAATTTGAAGTTCTGTTCAGTTTAAAACACTTCAAATCTCACTTAACTCTGTCAATGACTTAATTCAAATAGATCTTAGTTCAACTTCAGTTGATTCAGTTCACTCAGGTTTGTTAATGACTCGGTTGAAATGAACCTTGTTCAGATTCAGTTCGAACGGGTGAATCGACTCCGTTCACTCAGTCCACGCAAGTTCAATTCAGTGAACTGAGAGTCAGTTCAAGCTCGGAAAAAAAGAAGAGTCCTTTACGAGAAAAAATCCAAAAAAGGGAAGAAACAGAGAAAAGTGTGTATTTGTTCAAAGGGAAAGAATATAGGAACTTTCCTACCAGTTCGTTGCTCTCACATCCAATCTAACACTCACAGATCCATGGGCGGCTCACCATTTGCACGTTAAACTGAACTAAGTGCAAAACTTGATCCAGATAGGTATCTGCATAGATCAGGACTTTCACATTCACTCAGGAAAAGGATAGAAGAAAGGGAAAAAAACGCAGCCAAGGCGATAATTCAACAAAAATCCAAACGAAAAACAAATCTGTGGTGGTCCGTGAGATCACAACAGCTCTCCTCCTTGAGCCTCTGCCTCGTCCCAGCTCCAATCTGGTGATGGCTGCTCAATGTCACTCAATTGCAGTCTTTCAGCTGTATTAGTTGGATTTTATTGACTAAATCTACTTTAAGGTTTCTAACTTAACTCTCACTCTCTCAGTTCAATCTCTCTCTGTTCCAATCCAGACGCGCACTGCCGTTTTTCATGAGCGTGCTTGATTTTACTCCACCCATTTCTCTTAAAGGGGCCATCACTAATTTTTGTCAGCGATCAACTTTCACTCTCTTGCTTTCATTTATGTATTTTTTTCATATCTTCTTGTGTCTATTAATGGGTTACATGTGCATCCAGAGATCTTGAAGTAATCATACAATCAACTTTTTTTGATTGTATTCTCCTGTATAGCCTCATTATTAACGTGATCCCGCCTTTCAGTGAGCGCGCTGTTCAGTGAGCGCAATCCAGATGGATGGGGCAACCATTACTGCATCCAAAATGGTGAAAAGCCTTGGAGTAACGATTGATGACCAACTAAACTTCTCTGACCACATTTCTAGAACTGCTCGATCATGCAGATTCGCACTCTATAACATCAGAAAGATCTGACCCTTCTTATCTGAACATGCAGCTCAACTCCTTGTTTAAGCTCTTGTTCTCTCCAAACTGGATTACTGCAACTCTCTACTAGCTGGGCTTCCAGCTAACTCTATCAAGCCTCTTCAACTGCTCTAGAATGCAGCAGCACGAGTGGTCTTCAATGAACCTAAACGAGCACATGTCACTCTACTGCTAGTCCATTTGCACTGGCTGCCAGTTGCTGCTTGCATCAAATTCAAAGCTCTGATGTTTGCCTACAAAGTGACTTCTGGCCTTGCTCCTTCTTATCTGCTCTCACTTCTGCAGATCTATGTGCCCTCCAGAAACTTGCGTTCTGTGAATGAACATCGCCTCGTGGTTCCATCCCAAAGAGTGAAGAAATCACTTTCGCGAACGCTCACGCTCAATCTGCCCAGTTGGTGGAATGAACTCCCTAACTGCATCAGAACAGCAGAGTCACTAGCTACTTTCAAGAAACGACTAAAAACTCAACTATTTAGTCTTCACTTCACTTCCTAATCTGCAATTGCCTCTCTGAATATCACACTAACTGTACCCAAAAAAAAAAAAAAATAATAATACTAATACTACTAATACTTCCCTTCTTAGACTTTACAGACCTGAAACTTGCCTATAGCACTTATTCATTGTTGCTCTTAGTTGTGTAAATTGCTTCCTTGTCCTCATTTGTAAGTTGCTTTGGATAAAAGCGTTTGCTAAATGACTAAATGTAAATGTAATTATAAATGAACAGCGGTGAGCCAGGTAATATTGTACACGCCCCCCGAGACATGGCATCTAACGACAAGCTTAATCATAGTTACTTACTTTTTCTGCGCTTTTGAATGATGGCACGCTACACGAGTGAAGAAGCACTTCGGATGGTACAGGACAGCGACGGATAATTTGCTTTCTCCACAGAAGAAGAGCGCGACTCTGATGATGAACACATACATTTTGAAGAATATTTAGACGCAGCGGAGGATAGAATCCCTGTGGAGTAAGTCTTTTATTTATTCTTACCTTCATTATTTACATGAAATATGTCCTTACAGGCTACTTATAGTTTTATTGCTGTACAAAGTGTATCCTATAATGTATATAGCGTACAATGATAAACAGAGGCCTATATAATAACATGTTATGTTATATGAAATATGCTAAGCTGTTGTGAAAAAGAAATACTGACAGTTTTTTACAAAACAGGTGCTGTTCAGTAGATAATTTCTATGTTGCAACTGAGTTTATTAGGTAAATTGGTACTAGTATCAGTGAACATCACAAGGATATTGACAATGTAGTTTATGTAATCAACTTGCTTATTTTTTTTCCAGATGTGAAGACAACAGCGGTAAAGGACCAGTAGCTAAGAAAGCTAAAACAAATAAGTTGCCAACTCAGCCATGGAAACAGAGACTGATGCTGCATGGCTCCACAGGCTCTGAGATTCCTTCCTGTACATGAACCTGGACCACAGCTAAGACCATGAGATGCTCACACTGGGATGTTACATACCTTACACCCTTTATTATCTTACACTTCATATTTACCTATCGTCACGCTCAGCAATGCCAGGATCAATCGCCAGGATGAGGCATTGGCCACCACTGCACAGGCTCTTCAGGCTCTGGTTGGCCAGGTTTCGCTGCTCACCTCTCAGGTCCAACAGCTGGTTTCTGGAGCAGCACAAGCGGAGCCTGCATCAGCCCCGGTGGCTGCAAGTCGCTCTGTTGAGCCTCGCATTCCTCCTCCGACCTGCTATGCTTGAGAGCCTCACTTATGTCGGTCTTTCCTATCCAAACATTCCCTGTACATGACCCTGCAGCCGTCTTTGTTTTTCCCAGAGCAGTCAAAGGTTTCTTTTGTAATCACCCTCCTTTCGGGGAGGGCGGCACAATGGGGAACTACAGCATGGAAACAAAAACTACCATGCTGTTCCTCGTTCGACCTGTTCTCCAAGGAACTCAAAAAAGTCCTTGATCTGGCCGCTTCTGGGAGAGAGGCCGCTCGAATCCTCGCTGAAATCCGCCAGAGGAATCAGAGCGCAGTGGATTATTCTATTGAGTTCCTGACCTTAGCTGCTCAATGCGGCTGGAATGCGGAAGCTCAATGGCATATGTTCCTGCATGGTTTATCTGACTGTCTTCAAGACGAGATCTATTCCTTAGATCTTCCTAAAACTCTTGAAGAGTTAGTGGATCTGGCCATCCGGGTGGACACCAGACTGCTCCGCCGTGAGAGTCGCATGCGGCAAGGCAGGTTTCTGGATCCAGTCCCTGACCTTCCGGCCTCGGCTGTGGCGCCGGAAGTTGGAAGCGCTTGACCCAAAACCGATGCAGGTGGGCAGGTCCCGCTTGTCCGTGCAGGAAAAGCGCCGACTGAAAACTGAGGGACTCTGCCTTTACTGTGGTGGGGCGGGTCATCGGGTGGCTTCCTGTACCACCCATCAGTAGGTAAGAGGTTACTGTTGGGTGAAATCAGTTTGGACAAATCCTCCGCGGCGGCCACTTTACTGCCTGTCTCTGTATCATGGGGTTCCGGAAGCCAAAACACCGATGCCCTCGTTGATTCTGGGGCGAAGGGGAATTTCATCGACTCTAGTCTTGCTTTCAGTTTTAAAATTCCAGTTATTGCTTTCTCACAACCCATTGCAGTACGCACCCTCAGCGGACTTTCCCTCCCCACCATCACTCACTCCACCAAACCCATAAAACTTATTATGTCTGGAAATCATGTTGAACACATCTCATTTTTGTTAACAGACTGTTCAAACACACACCGGTGGTTTTAGGCCATCCTTGGTTAATTTTCCATAAACCTCATATTAACTGGGGTCTTAATACTACATTTTTGTGGAGTGAGAACTGTCATGAGTCTTGTCTTTCGTCTGCTCGTTCTGCTGTTTCTTGGTCTGTGTTTCAGGAGGAGCGCATGGACCTGTCAGACGTGCCTAGTGAGTACCTTGACCTGAAGAGAGTGTTCATTAAGTCTCAAGCTGCTTCTCTGCCTCCTCATCGTCCTTATGAGTGTGCCATAGACTTATTGCCAGGTACATCGCCGCCTAAAGGCAAGTGTAAGGCTGGTATCAGAAATGATTACTGTAAGGTTGATATCAGAAATGATTACTGTAAGACTGCTTTTGTAAATGATCAAATATTCAGGCTCTAACAGGAACAGACACCTGATAAACATCAAAGAACTCTCACCCACCACCCTCAGTGTGGGAACGAAACCTCTCACGGACACTTATCTACTGACATGCATTTCTTCTTTTCATCTCTGTCTTAAGATATTCAAATGTCAACACATTGAAGGTTCCGGTGGGTCTGGCAAAGAAGGTCTCACTCCTTTAAACGTTAAAATACTAGCCTTTGGACCAGTAATAAAACTGTAAATCAAGCATCACAGCCCAAACCTCCTTCTACCCAAAACAAAGGAACAACCAAATGCTAATATCACGAGAACCCCGGCCAAGACCTCTTCCCACTAAAACAAAAGAACACGAAACTTCTATATCAATAGAGTGATGTTGAAATGGTAAATATCAAAGGAACACCCTGAGGTGCAAAAATGGGTATTTAAGAGAAGGTGGCAGAGAAGTCAGGGAATCTGTATGCAGATATCCCGCACAACTTCTGTGTGTAGTTTTCATCTCCAGGTAAACACTTCTAAAACCTCTTTTCATTGTGTTTACAGATTTGATTTGATTAATTTGATGATATTTTTATTGTTTTAGATTAGATTATATTTTGTCTGTTGTTTGAATTGGATTTGAATGATTAGCTTTGTTTACCTGTTTAATAAATTGTTATGTTTGAACATATTTTGCTCACTCTGTAATTATTAGTCTTAGTAGATTACGCTGAATCCTTGTTTCCGCATGTCTTGCGTCAGGTCAGTAGACGGACTAAAATCCAATTGAGATGGAGCATTGGGCACACTAATTGTGTTTTAGCGATCCGACTGACTCTTGATATTGATTCATGTGTACTTAGGTGGAAAGGGCGATAACTTTCGTCTAGGTCAACAAGTTGTTGCACGACTAACCTAGATTGGGTACCCGACCTTTGTTTGAAGATGATATTATTCTAAATTAAGTTCATATGGGAAACTATGGGCTTGGTGAAAACCAAAGTTACTATAGAGTCCAGTAGTCGGGTTCATTTATAATAATGCCCTAACCTCTAATTAGAAATGATGATTGTCTTAACTCAAGGGTGTACACCTAAGCGGGACTAACTAAAGTATTTTAGAACGAGCACGCTGGTAGCGGCCATCTAAAGTATTAGTCAATTACCTCTGTTTAATATTCAAGACTGACCGGAATGTGATCGTGAGGGACGCCTTCGGCCGAGGCGATTTCTCTGAGCGACATGAGCACCCGAATGAACGGATGTAATGGTTAATAGTGAAAACAGAAAGTTCAAACATTCTTCCAAATTCCGTCTAAATTAACAAATTATAAATCATCATTATTATTATTAACTATTAGAAATAATATATATAACATGGAGTCAGATAAAATTATGAGATAATACATAAGAGGTATATTTTACTTTATTGTAATGTCTGCTGTTTATGAAAAGATAGTGACGCGCAAAGACCCTTCTGCCGTGCCATTACACAAGTTACACTCTCTTTCTATCCCTGAGAGGGAGGCCATGGAGAAATATATTTCTGATTCTCTAGCGGCCAAGATCATACGGCCTTCTTCTTCACCGGCGGGAGCGGGGTTCTATTTCGTGAAAAAGAAGGATGGGTCTCTTAGTCCTTGCATAGACCAACATCACGGTGAAGAACACGTATCCTTTGCCGCTGATATCTTCAGTGTTCGAGCGTTTTTCACAAAATTAGATCTCCGCAACGCATATCATTTGGTTTGCATGAAGCAGGGCCATGAGTGGAAAACCGCTTTTATTACCCCCAGGGGGCATTTTGATTATTGTGTTCTTCCTTTCGGGCCTTTCAATGCTTCTGCGTTTTTTCAAGCACTTGTAAATAGCGTGTTGCGAGACATGGATGACTTTCAGATTTTTTTCCCGTTCTCTCCAGGAAAATGTGCAGCACGTCAGGAGAGTGCTTCAGAGGCTGCTAGAGAATGGGCTTTTTGTCAAGGCGGAGAAATGCGTGTTCTATACACAGTCTGTTCCCTTCCTAGGACACATTGTGTCAGTCGAGGGGGTGCGCATGGATCCAGAGAAAGTTCAGGCTGTGGTAAATTGGCCAATCCCGGAGTCTCATAAGGCCCTGCAGAGATTTCTGGGCTTCGCCAATTTTTAACACCGTTTTATTCGCAATTTCAGCCAGCTCGCTGCCCCTCTGACATCCTTAACCTCCTCCAAAACTCCCTTCAGGTGGTTGAGTGCAGCACAGGCTGCATTCTCTAAATTAAACGGCCGCTTTGTTTCAGCCCCCATTCTGGTGACTCCTGTTCCCTCTTGGCAGTTTGTGGTGGAGGTTGACGCGTCAGAGGTGGGGGTGAGCGCTCTCCTGTCCCAGCGCGTAGCCTCGGATTACAGAATTCATCCGTGCGCGTTTTTCTCTCACCGATTATCTCCCGCATAACGTAATTACAACATTGGTAATAGGGAGTTGTTGGCTGTCAAACTCGCTTTGGAGGAGTGGCGTCATTGGCTGGAGGGTTCGGGGGTTCCCTTTATCGTTTGGACCGATCATAAGAACCTCAAATACATCAGGTCCACCAAACGACTTAGCTCCAGGCAGGCTCGGCAGGCATTATTTTTCGGATGTTTCGACTTTACCATCTCTTATCGGCCGGGTTCAAAAAACGTCAACCCCGACGAGTTATCCCGTCTTTTTGATTCTTCCGAGTGCAATACGTCTCCTGAACCCATCGTTCCCCAGAGTATTTGTATTTCTGCTGTGACATGGGAGATCGAGAGCAGGGTCCGCACAGCTCTGGATGGGGTAACGCCCCCGGTCGGATGCCCACCCAGTCGTTTGTTTGTGCTAGAGGAGATTCGGTCTGACGTCATTCGGTGGGGACATTCCTCCAAAGTGGCTTGTCATGCTGGGGTGAGTCCTACCTTGTTTTTGGTTAAGTAGCGATTCTGTTGGCCAGCTATGGCACGGGACATACGCGAGTTTGTATTGGCCTGTTCTGTTTATGCTGTTTCTAAGACTTCTAATCACCCTCCTGCTGGACTCTTTCAGCCGCTGTCAGTGCCTTCGAGACCCTGGTCGCACATTTCACTAGATTTTGTCACTGGTCTCCCACCATCTGGTGGCAATACGGCTGTTTTGACCGTTGTGGACCGGTTCTCGAAGGCTACTCATTTTATTCCTCTGCCCAAATTACCCTCAGCCAGAGAGACAGCAGATGCTGTCATTAATCACGTCTTTCGCATTCATGGCCTCCCGACAGACGTGGTTTCTGACAGGGGGCCTCAGTTT
Source organism: Danio rerio (assembly GCF_052040795.2). Lineage (NCBI taxonomy): Eukaryota > Metazoa > Chordata > Actinopteri > Cypriniformes > Danionidae > Danio > Danio rerio. The sequence goes on from NC_141032.1 coordinate 11,987,958, forward strand.
GTCTCAAAATTTTGGAGAGAATTCTATAATTTATTGGGGGCGACTGTAAGTCTTTCTTCTGGGTTTCATCCTCAGAGTAACGGACAAACAGAGAGGGCCAACCAAGATCTCGAGCGCATGTTACGTTGTTTGGTTTCCCAGAATCCCTCCTCTTGAAGTCAGCAGCTCCCATGGGTGGAGTACGCACACAACTCATTACCAGTGTCGGCCAGGGGCCTCTCCCCATTTCAGTGTAGTCTAGGTTTCCAGCCACCAGCTTTTCCCAGTCTGAAATCCGAAGTCGCGGTTGTCTCCGCCCATGACTTTGTCCAGAGGTGTCGACGCACTTGGAGCAGAGCCAGACAGACCCTCCTCTAAGTGGGTGCGCGCACCAAGGCTAAAGCTGATCGCCACCGGTCGAAGCCTCCCATTTACGTCGTCTGTCAGAAAGTGTGGCTTTCAACTAAGAACATTTCTTTGCGTTCCGTATGTAATAAACTTGCACCTAAATTTATTGGCCCGTTCACTGTCATCAAGCTCATTAGTCTGTTGGCAGTCTGCCTCAAACTACCTCCAGCGTACAGGAGAATACATCCCGTGTTTCATGTTTCCAAATTAAAGCCCATTTTTCATACGGCCATTAACCCGCCTACACCAGTCAAAGCTATTTAGAATTAAACATTTAGAGATGGTGTGACACAACACTTACTCGCGTGTGTCTTTAATGATCCCCTTTACGCTTCTTAAGCACGTCACACAGCGGATGCACCGCTCAGAGCCGCGGCACTGCGCGCACATGACAGTTAACAGTATCACACACCAGACGTGCATATTCGCATGTTATTTAAAATGAAACTATTTAGATGGCGCTCTGTGTAGGGTTGGGTATCGTTTGGGTTTTTTTTCGAAACCAGTGCTAAATCGATGCTTTTAAAACGATCCCGGTGCCAAAACGGTGCCTGAATTGAAATACTTTTTAGCCACAAAATGATGGTGGATGACTCCACAAAAATATTTTATTTGACTAAATATTTTTACAAAATCATTTTAATAGAACAATATAATTAGAGTTTAAAGTAAACATCAATTCATATTGTATTACATTAATACATTTCCTTTGATCTATTGTTAGCTAGCATGAATTTAAGAATTGCATTGTGAAATTACATTAGCTTACTATTATCCTGTGGGGGGCAGGCAGGGGCCACGTACTCTTAAGAGCACATTTTAACATATATATCATAAAATACTTAAAACATTATTCGAAGTCATTTTTTTCGTGCATCACTCTGCAGTCTTCATACACAAGATAAATAAATAACTTAAACTAATCTTTAAAATTAAAATAATCTTCCTTGTTCATTTTATTTGACAAGTAACGTTATACTGGTGTTGGAGAACACATTTCTAACATTCAAGTACATCAAGGCACATTGCTGCACCTGAAAACGTTAACAGGCCAAGTCAATTTATTTTGCCAGTTTTTATAGAAATAGTTTCCTAAAAAAACAATTATTCTGGAGTCATAATAAGTCGCATTTCTTATTGTTTATTTCGTGCATTGAATGACAGTAAAAAGTAGCAATTTTACCGAGGAAATGCGTTAATAATATCAACTGATTTATATATAGTCAATCAAATGAACTTAAACGATTAAAAACTGCAGCAAAAATTTATTTAGGCCCTGTAACGACGGAGGGAGTGACAGAGACAACTGAAGTTAAGATCCACAATGCAGGTTATTTCAGCGTCATGCAAGCAAAGATCAAACAGGTGCAAACGGGTATATTTAGGCAGTCCAGAATCGTCGAAAAACAAGCAATAGGTCGTAAGGAAGGCGGCTAAACAGGAGAACACGGGTAAACAAGGCTAAGGTCTAAGCACGGGAGACAAGACAGGGAAAACACTTTGTAATGCTACTGATACAGCTAACAAGACTTGGCCACCTGGATGAGTAAATGGCTGTTTCTCAATTCCAAGAACGCAGAGACCGGACTTGTGTTCTTGTGGAGACCAGTCTTACCAGGTGTCCTCGGAAGAACGAACTCAGGAGACCGCGAGGGCAGAGAACGCTTTCTTTGAGAATTGAGATGCTGCGTTCTTTCTGATGGTCACATGACCTTCACGTGTTTTAAATGGTAAATTATTTAAACATTACAGCCTTCATACAACGATTTATTGTTTTTCCCCTTCAAAATATATACTTAGCATAAAAACATTATAAATATATGTTGCACAATATAAATAAAACAGATTTTAATTTGAATTTCAGCAAACAAACACCCTTAGGCCTGATTTATACTTGTGCGTCAGGTGACCGGCGTAACCCACGGCGCAGGCAACGCGCGTGGCTGTGCATTTATACTTCTGCGCGCTGTCTCTGTCGGTCTGCATTAACACTTCCTAAGCGCTAGTTGGCAGTGAGGTGTAAATGTTCCTCTGTGTCGAATTTCTTCGCTACTTTTTTGCGTTTCCTGAACACTTTCGGGATGTAAAAGTGGCTCAAACTCGCTCATTTTGAGGCAGGAACCGGTGGACGAGCAACAACTTTAACTATGAGGTAAACACAAAACAAAACTTTCCATCCGGAGCTCCTTCACAGGACTCCACACTTGTAAACAATCGCTCGCGCGGCGTCGCGCTATTCGCGCGGCTCTCGGTCCCGCCCAGACTCGTCAGCGATACCGAGCCGACCAATCACAGAGCTTATGCCACGCGTCGTTGCGACGTGTAGTTACATTTTTTGAGAGGTGCACGTCAGTGACGGCGATGGCCACGGCGAAGGGCTATGCGTCAGCGCTGAAGCATACGCCGGTGTTTGACGCAGAAGTATAAATCAGCCTTTAATGTGTTTATTCCTTTATTAAGATGTCCATGGTAGTGTTTACTTTCACCGTTTCATTTAGGGAAACTCCTGAGGAAAATCTCTGAACTTTAATAATAAATCTAAATAAAATGTAGCGCTTTCCACCTCCAGCCTCAATGACTTCTGGGACTTCCAGTGCGAGTTCAGTGCTCAAGTCTGCATCGGTGCGTCCTAGATATCAAGATCACATCCGGGAAGTTTCACGCGTCCTCTGTACTTGCGGTCTTGAGTATTAGAACTGAACTTAGGCAGCTGATGATGACGTTGCACGAGAACACGAGGACGCAAGACTGATGAAAAACGCATATTGAGAAACAGCCAATGAGTGGTTAATGTAGGGTGTGTAATCAGTCTCTGACAAGGTTCAGCTGGTGAGAATGTAATCAATCTTGATGAGTGAGCATGTGTGAGTGTAACCGGAGAGCATGTATGAATATGTAGTCTATGGTGTTCGTGTGAGAACCAGCGATCTCTGGAGAGCGATTGCTGGTAATGTGACAGGCCCAAACTACAAAACCAAATGTAAAACAATTTTAGTATCAGTTTTGCTTAAGTTGCACGCTAGTGTTTCAGGAGAGGGGAGTGGTTGCTTTAAGACTTGCTATTTACGGGAGTTGTAGTCCATAGCGAAGTGTATTGTGGGTAGTGTAGTTCGACACACATGCTGGATGATGTGAGCTCGCTGTGTGCTGTGCAGCTGAAGCAGAGGAAGAAAGTTTTATTCGGCTTTGTTTCATGTTCACTCAAGTTATTCCACCTGAGAGCTCTTTGCACCGTGAACCTGACAACACAAAATAAGTAAAAGAAGGGCATGCATTAATTACTTTTGTCCCTCTCATCCTTTGTACGAGCTGTTACTCTGCCGCTGGACATTACTGAAGCGGAGAGAGAACACGTTTGATCATATATAATTATTATTATAACTCTATTGTATAAATATTATTATAACTATGCCTAAAACATCCTGACAATCAAAAAACAAATGACAGATCACAAGCAATTGTCATCTGAGTGCACCAGACATGAATGACGCTCCTCATAAAGCTTGAGAAGCAGACAGTACTGTATGATCTACATACTTTGTAAAATACAGACTTGCAGGTTAAGGAAACAGCATAGGAGGAGGTTGCCGCGGGCCTTGGTGCAGATAAAAAGTTTTTTTTTTTGAAAGTTTATTTGTATATAGCGAGAGATACATAACTAGATAGAATAGACATAGAGATAGAAAAATAGAGATTGATCTCTGCAGCAGCTGCCGAAGAGCTGCGCGCTGCAGACGCAGCTGGTGTGAAAGGCAAATGCCTGCGTGCTGCTTCTGCTCTCCATACACACTGCTCACGCACTGCTTTCGCTTGCGATCTGAAACAGGCGTTAAACTCAACTTTTATAAAGACAGTTGCTGTGTAAGAATCCTTACTTGTAAAATACGCTTTAGAAGGCTTAGTTTAAGCAAATTGGACGAACGTGATCACGCGTGTAGATCTGAAGAGTGTCGCTTTCGTTTACTGAAAACCAGGCTAAATGCGCTGTACTACGTTGCGTGCGTCTGTTCCCTAGCAACAATAACAATCGCCTGATATTGCCTGTCCGTATTCCTCAAAGTTGTTCAGAATTAAATGTTTAGTGATGGTGTGACACAACGCCTTTTTTCATGCACCCCTTTGATGCTTCTTACGTTTTTGCCGCAGCACCGAAATTCATACGCTGATTTAATACCGGTACATACCGGTTACCAAGGTGCCAGTGCTATAATGGCACCGGGTTTCGGTACCCAACCCTATTGATCACGTGAGTTTGTTTTGTTTTTGTTGTCCACATGTATTTGTTTTGGTCACGTGCCATGACGGCACTCAGCTGGTTTGATTCGCTCGCCAGCGGAGACTCATTATCGTGCCTATATATGAGCGACATTTCCTATGTTCCTTGTCAGTTTGTTACGTGTGCTTATGTGTGTGTTTGTATGTGCTCAGGACCATGAGGAGAGACCAATGGACCCTGTTCTCCTGTCTGATCCCTGCCCTGTTTTCTCCTGATCCTAGCAACACACTCATTCCCTGTATTTATTTTGAATGTGTCAAATAAATCATTTTACTTCCACTTGGATCCTCTCTGAAAATTATTTGACTGTGACATATTTGCAATCTGTAAGTTTACATAATTTACAGTTTTATACAGTGTACTGACCATCACATGTGTATCTTGAGTTATTTTGTGTGATAACACAAAACTGCAGATACATAAACTGCAGACAAAAAATATATATAAACTTAATTTTTCTTCAGATTCTTTCTTGAAACTCTTCCCTCTTAGTCACATACCTGTCTGATGGCTCGTTGTGCAGATCTTTGTTGTGCACTTTGGCCTTCTGGACTATATGGGATTGGCTGTTTGTTCACCCCAGATAAAAACCTAGAGTTAGGATCAGGGTGTGTCCTGTAAGGTAGTGGTGGGTCGGACACAGGGCACATCCTAATTTGCCAAAAAACAAAGCAAAAAACTTTTTGCTTTACTATCAAATAAATTAAAACATGTGGCCGGTTGGCCTTTATGTCTAATTGGTTCCTAGCTCTGGTGAAACACTCTGGGGGGAACTGACCAGTTACGGGCCCATTGCTCAGTCTGTTATAGTGTGCATCCAGAGATCTTGCATTAATCAATCAATCAACTTTTATTTATTGCACCTTATTACAACCGATGGCTGCCCAATGTACTTTACAGCATTAAAACAAAATGACACATTAGTGAAGTATTTATAAGCTAATTTTGAGAGGATCACATGCTTATGATTGACCATGGCTGGTCTCGTATTAACAATCACATCATCTACCAATCAGATGAATTCAAACAAATATCACCTGATCTCCTTATCTTAACCATCTTCATCTTGAAGAATCCCCCCACCCACCCTTACTCCTTTCCCTTTCTTAATTTAGGGGAGTTGCTGAAACCAGGCCCTAACCAATTTGGCGCACTAGGCAAGATTTCACCTAGTTGGTGTCTTAGGTGATTAGGCTGTATTGTCATATTTTTATGCTACTACTACTTAGTAGGCTTTGCACTATGCAGTTGAATTAATGTGGGCATATTATTTTATAAGTCATAATCCCAACTAGTTTAAAGCAGCGCCATGTATTTTAGAATTCTAAACATAGGTTTCTATCAGGATACACACACCGGCGCCGCAAGTCGGCGGCTGTGGGCGGCGCCCGGCGACGGCTCAGGACGCAGTTCATTTTTCAGCCGCGCACAGAGCGCCATCTGATTAGTTTCATGTTAAATATCATTCGAATGTGCGCGTCTGGTGTGTGATACCTTAAACTGTCATGTACGCGCCGTGTCGCGGCGCCGAGCGGTGCTTTTGGTGTGCGACCTGCTTTAGGGTATATGCTGCAGCATGCTGATGGGACTTTTAATTTGCCAGTAACCTGGGTTAAGCGCTTCCGGCGAACTGTATGCAATGCAAAAACTGGCGCATTAAAAAAATAATAAAAAAACCGGCGCATTTAAGGTCTGTTTTCTTTAAAAATCAGTGATCTCCACTAGCTGAGTAATATCCGATATAAAGTGAGTCTCAGATGGTACAAGAAGCACTACATTAAATTACATTTCCCCCTAGCCAAGTCTTTAAAATAGGAGCATTTATTTTACCCCAGTATATTTAATGGAGCTTTTTCGCTAGCCTGCTGATTCTGACGGGCTCGTGCGAGTAAACGGCTTTTTGTCTCATTTTACGCTTGAGCAACTAAATGAATGCCAAAGTTTATTTAACTGAATGTATTTTAATGACATTACAACATCGATGCTGTAAAAAGAACCGTATAAAATGTTGGAAGTTTATCAGTATGGGATAAACACTAGCTTTTTTGACGTGAAATTCCAGCGCAAGTGCGACCCCGAATATGTAAAGTGTGGATTTACATATATTGATGACAAAAAAGGCTTAAAACCTCAGTGTGTCATATGTAGTGAGGTGCTCTCAAGAGAGAGCATGAAACCTTCTAAATTAAAACGACATTTAGAAACCAAACTTCCCAGATACAAGGAAAAACCTGTGGACTATTTTCTAAGACGACTCCAAGAGCTGAGGGCAAGTGCCTAACATCATGTTCAAAACAAGTACATCTTACTGTGCTCACCGTGTAGCAAAGGCCAAGAAAGCCCACACAAAAGCTGAAGAGCAAATAACTGGTGATAATTATAAAATGGTTATGATTATTTTAACAATTTTACTTCAGTTTGCTGGTTTCTGTTCAGTTCAACCAGATCAGTGTTAATGTTTTATTAACAGTTCAGTTTAGTTAATGGTAACTAAACCTTTCCTTACCCTAACCACTGTTTACAGTATTTGACATTTTTACTTTGTAATATTTCTTTAATTTGATACATTTTGTTAAATGACAGCAATAAAATATTGTTTATTTGTAAGTTTTGGTGATTTTCCTATAATTTATCTGTCACTAGTTGTGTATGTTACCAATTAAATACAAATTAATTATAATTCCTAAAATTATATTTTAATTCCTAGAAATTTGGGTTGCGGCTTGATGACCATGTGAAAATGTGGGTCCCATGGCCAAACCAATTGAAAACCCCTGTTATAGAAGACAAAATGCAGATGACTGGATGGATGTGTTTAAAGAACTGTGGCCATCTGGTGATTTCACGGGCGATGCATGCAACTAACAAAAGGTCTGGTTTAGTCATTAACTCAGGTAAACTGTATGTTATTATCCTATAAAATTACATTAATTACAATCAATAATCAAACATGTTTGAAAAATAATTAAAAACATGATGTAATTTAGTTCTATACTGCCCATACGGTGATACATCTTTTTTCGTTTGTTTTTTTTTCAACGCATTTAACAAGTTTCCTAATCTTTTAACATGGTCAGAACAACATCTGTCTATGTAGGCAATTAACACATTTCTTGTTGCTTTGATACAGAATGTATAGGTAACAACACCAATTTCAAATGCTTGAACTTCTTTTACACACAAAGCTTAACCAAGACCAAAACAATGTCATTGTTCAATGTCATGCCTGATGCTCCCAGATATGCTCACATTCCACTGACAGACTAAGTTGTTATGAAAAAGTTATGTCGAGATCACGAGATAATTAAGTCGTGATCTCGACATAAGGAAAGTTGTTATGTCGAGATCACGAGATAATTAAGTCGTGATCTCGACATAACAACTTCCGTTATGTCGAGATCACGAGAAAAGTTAAGTCGTGATCTCGACATAACAACTTTCGTTATGTAGAGATCACGACTTAATTATCTCGTGATCTCGACATAACAACTTTCGTTATGTCGAGATCACGAGAAAGTTAAGTCGTGATCTCGATATAACAACTTTCGTTATGTCGAGATCACGACTTAATTTTCTCGTGATCTCGACATAACGAAAGTTGTTATGTCGAGATCACGACTTAATTTTGTTGTTTCTTTCGTGCGTTAAGAACCAAGCAAACGCCTACGAAAACGTAGTTTATTATGGACGAACGCATTGGCTTTTATTTTATTTTGACCAAGGACTGACTCAAATTGAGATTGTACTATGCCTTTGACAAGTTCCATATCAGCGTCCAACACTTGAGAAGGAGGATTTCGGCTTGCAAGTCAACTTGAAGGACCAGGACGTCTGCACGGCTGACCATATAAATGGCAAGAGAAGTGCAGTTAGTTTGGGATCCAGCAGGTGTGGAGGAGAAAAGAAGAGAGAAGACTGTAGAGGCGACATTACGCTGTGCCAGCGGTAAACGGTTGTGAATTGATGGGTTTATACGGCACATCATCAGGATAAGTCTACTTCACCAACAACTGCAGGATTACTTTCGTGCTGTTGCTGAAAGAGTGGGTTGCCCCGAAATAATCTAATCCAATTTTCGTACCCAAAATGTCCACGTCAACAGATTACAAGATGATTCAACTGGAACTGTGCATGGGCCGTGTGTTTTTCAAGAAACAAGTTCAGCTAATTAAAGAATAGAAAGCTGATTGGTATCTACAAAAGACATAATGCAGATAACTGGATGGTGTTCAAAGAACTGCAGTCATCTGAGGATTTTACTGACGATGCAGCTGACAAAAACTCATACAGTATAGTTTTTGTCATTAATTCAGGTAAACTGTATGTTATTTATCCTATCAAATGACCTTAATCATAATAAATAATCATACATGTATGAAAAATAATTAAGAAGATAGGCTATGATTTAATTTAGTTCTATACTGTCCATAAGGTGATGCATTGCCAGAAAAAGTACGCCCATTGCAGATTTGGATGCATGTATGAATTTATTTGGCTATGTATGATAAGAAATAGGCCTGTATGTTGGATGAATAAAATAAAATAATAATAAAAAAAAGATTTTGCATGTAACATTATCAAAATTTGAAAATAAATAAATATATATATATATATATATATATATATATATATATATATATATATATATATATATATATATTTGTTATTAAAATAGGTAATTAACTGGCCTAATTATTAGATTTTGTTTTCATATGATGTATTAATATGTAAATAAATTCCAAATAATACACAAAAATTTGCGTAATGACATGCAATACTTGATTGTTATTTTTAAAGGCAAACATATTAAAATTATCTTAATCATAAGTGTTTTTTTCATTTTCTATTTATTTAACCTATTTAGTTAAAAATGTTATTTAAAAATGTTAAAATTATAATATGTATTTAATAACTTTTGTTTTCAGCTTACATTTTCATTTGTATGCATCCTTGCATAATCAATGTCAGTTTGGCCAGTTAAAAACTGTACCATATATTTTCTGGGTTTTAACTGTGTAAATAGCAACATCGAACGAAACAAAAGAAAACATTTATTAAAAATATTTAAAATGTGTGGTCTGCTGACTTGAGACTGCTGCAGATGCATCAGAATGTCATAGGATGCCTCCTTTCAAAGATGTGCTTTAGCGATTTGAACATGAAAGCAAACCATTCAAGACTGCTTCTGCATAACGTTCTGTTCAGCAGTTTCAAATTAGGACACTCTTTCCTTTTTTCTATTTAAAATATCCATGTTTTAATAAATTTTAATAAAAAAAATTTAATCATGCATTAAAACTTTAAATGCAACCTAAATTCAAAAAGCATTTTATGTTATAATAATAATATGTTTTACTAAACAAATTAAATAATTATGTGATGTATAATAATAGTTTATAGTGGTGGATAATGTGATAAAGGACAAAGAGACTAACGCAACTGTGCATAGCATGTCTAAATTTCACGTAAAAATTTATATCTTACAAAGATAATGTCAATATGTTTTTGCTTGTATAATGATAATAAAAGTAAGTTATTAACTTTCGTGTTTTCCATGACAAATGTTAACCTATTTCCACAATGAACACTCATTCACACCCATAAGGTTGGCATTCCATTAGGTTATATTGCAGAACTTGTAAGCGGTTAGGCTACTTTATAGTTTTAAAATATAACTGAATAGGTTAAATATAAATAAATGACTTGTAAAAAAAAAATATGTTGGAATTATTAGGCCTACAACCAATGATAAAGCCTAATACAACTTGCTGACTTGCTTCGACATACATACTTATTTTTACTGGAAATTTTTTTAGGCCTGCATTTCTTATAATACAGCGTAAATACATACATCCAAATCTGACATCTGACTTTGGCACTTTTTCTTGCAATGCTAAGGAGTACGGATGTCGTTCTAATGAAATTACATCTTGTTTTTCACAAAAAATGATGTTATTTTACCAAGAAAATATGTCGTTTTAACGAAATACCATGTCTTTATTACGAGACAAGATGTTGTTTTAATGAGAAATTATGTTTTAATTATGTCGCAAAAGTAAAGGCGATATATATATATTATATTATACTTTTCCAGAACTTTTCCTTTTAAGTACATTTTTATGACGTAATGTTTCATGTAATGTCTACATAAAGATGGTAAATAAGAAAAACAATGACGTTCAAATTTATTACAGCATATCATAGAACACGCAACAATCTATTTTGTTAAATTTGTTTTATATATATGTAAAATTGAGTTTGATCATGCTTACACAGCACTAACAATGTGTGAGCAAGTCAAGAAAAGACAAATAATTCATATTCAAGTTGGGGCTGCACATATAGTTTCAGCGTCGATATCGCAATATGTGCATCCGCAATAGTCACATCACAGGATATGCAATGTTGGGATTATAGTTTAGAGAGAGTACATTTTAATCTTTGAGTAAACTGTCCCTTTATGGCCTGATACTGTGTGAACATTTCAATATTTCAAATTTTAAAATATCCGGAAGCAAGAAATGTTTTGTAACTTTAAAAAAGATTAAATAATATAGGATGAAGACTATGCAGTGTTGATTATTCAATATCTGTACCTAAATAGTGAATACCTGAAAACTATAAATTACTTTTATCTTTACTATATTTTATTTATCAATGCTTGTAATGAATCAGAATCATTTTTTTTGCCAAGTGTGCTTCACACACACAAGGAATTTGTTTTGGCTACAAAAGCTTCCAGTGTACATAAAGTGACAGCTGCAGTCAATCATATCAAGTGCTTCTCTCGAAATTAGTTTGTGAACCACCTGATTTCGTACTCCCCTTACATGCTCTATTGACCAGGCAGGAGCCCTGGGCTCAACTATCTCCGAGCCCAGGGTTCTCTCACGGGACAGCATGCAACCTGCTAACATTTGTAAAACAATATCTAAGTTTGAACTCTTGAAATCAGTCAATGGACTACTAGATGTTGAAAGACTGGGTGCGATTGTGTAAAAAATGTCTGCCTGTGGAAATTAGACATGCCCTATGCGTGTGACTTTTAGGACCTCTGCATTCTTGTTATGAAGTAGAGCAATCTACAGCCAAGTGCAGCAGCCACAGAGGCACTGAGATTGTACAAAGACATTCGACCTCTGGTTAGACGACTATAGATATCATACAATTTATAACATGCCATAATCGTAAAAGATGACTATACAATTGTCAAAATTTTTTCTTACCGTTTAGGAAAGTACATCAAAGCATGAGTCAAAGAACTGTGGTTTAATATGAAGGCAACAATACGCATCATACAACTGTAAACAAAATCGATGCAAAAACATTAGTTTGAGTTTATAGAAGCTGCTTCAACAAGATAAGTAAGAATTACTATTGCATGTACAGCATACATTGAAAATGTCTATCATAAACATGGTAAAAACCACCTAATGGGAAACTATTAAACTGTCCTACACTGTAAAATGTGATTAGTTACTTAAAGCTAGTTAACAAATTGCCTTAAAAAAAACAAGTTGACTTTACAAAAATAATGTAAGTAAACCCATTGTTACTTGGAACTGTTAAGTTGACTTAATTTTTATTATTACGCAAGTTGTATTCACTTTTTTAAAATAAAAGTAAACTGATCTCTTCCAATACACATTTATTATATATATATATATATATATATATATATATATATTTTTTTTTTTTTTTTTTTTTTAGCTTTTCTGTGTCTAGCAAAATGACAGTAACTAAAATAAATCTGCTCTTCCAGACTCTAGTATGACTTCTAAATTCAATAAAGGCTATAATTGTAAATTTTATCGACTTAATGAAGCACCAAATATGTAATATTGTAAAAACTGCAGTAATTATTTGAAAAGAGACGTGCTAAAATGGTTTGTCATTGTAAAAAAGATTCACTCTATTACAATGACTAATTAGGCTGGCTTGTGTAGCAAGCCAGACTATTGTTATCCTATTTTTCTTCTGAGACTAAAAATTAAACTCTATCTCCTCCTAGAGCTTTCAAGCTATGACCACCAAACTCACACCAGACCTCCAAACTGGTCTGACTCGGGTTGCTATATCTTTTCCGACTGATCCGACTTTTGGTTTTCCGAAAAACGTCCCGGGACCGTCTGAAAAATCCCATTGACTTAACATTGGGTCAAACTTTGTGACCTCATAACTCTGCATCAGACTGTCCTGCAGGCTTCTAACTGGGCTCATTTAACTCAGACTACCTAACTGCCAATAACTGATGAGCTTTTAACTTTCTGGCCACACCCTAGCAACCACTTTTGGGACCCTAGAAACTGTCCCATAGACTTCCACTGCAAAAGACTCTCATTGACTTTACATTGGGTCAAACTTCAGACTGTTGCACAGACTTCTAACTGGGCTCATTTAACTCACTACCAATAACTGATGAGCTTTTAACTTTCTAGCCACACCCCTAACAACCAGATAAGGCACCCTAGCAACGGTCCCATAGACTGCAATTATAGAGGTTCAGATTGATATCGTCATGCTGCAGTGTGATAGAGACATGGGTGTTGCTTTTAACTGTTCCTACTGGCAAGAAGCTTTGATACATCATCAGTCTAAGCTGACAATCCACTCCATAGCAACAAAACAGACTAACCTAGCAACGATATAACAGCAGCTATATCTCAGTATTAGAACATCGTAGAGAAGCGGGGGTTGGCTTGTTTGACTCATGCTAGCACACCATCCATCCATCCATTCATCCATCCCTCCATAATCTATCCATCTATCTATCTATCTATCTATCTATCTATCTATCTATCTATCTATCTATCTATCTATCTATCTATCTATCTATCTATCTATCTATCTATCTATCTATCTATCTATCTATTCATACTTTTTAAAACTGTTTAAACTAAATAAACTATTACCATCAGGCTTTCACAAGCCAGCCTCAAAGTTTGTTCTCAAACTTTAAGAATCTAGTTACAATTATTTTATCAAGAGTTTACTTTATTTTTGTAAAGACAACTTGTTGCTTTTAAGGCAATTTGTTTACTCACTTAAGTACTCAGTAACTACTTACTTTTTACAGTGTTTTCAATCACTAAACCTCTATTATAACTCTTGAAAAAACTCATATACAACTTATTACATTTTATTTTCAGAACTGAATGTAATCAATAAAATAAAAATAATACACTGAAAAAAATATGTATTGGATCTACTCAATTTTGGCAGTTGAGTGGTTGTAAACAATTTATAGGGGCTGAATTTGAACAAATATTTAGTAATGTTTAACTTAATTTGTGTTTAAATTCAGCCCATTTAAATTATTTACAACAACTTAACATAAACAAAATAATACATCTAATGAATCATTTTTTCAGTGTACTTTTAATTTGTAACATCCATAATTTTTGTACACAGTTGTTTATAAAAACAATTAAATTAGTGCAAATGAAACGATTCAAGTGAAACTGTACTGCTTAAACCATAGAATACTTAGATTAACAGTTGAATGTAAACAGTACACAAGGAATAAAAGTGAAAAGAAAAACTATTTACAGGAGTAAATAAACCAGTCCTGTTTAAATTAGCTACATGTCTGATAGAAAGGGTATACAATATGAATTAGCCTACCATTGACAACTAAATCTTATCTGTTAATAGTTTTTAAAATGACAATTGTTTCAACTACATCAACTGCTATGTGTATTTAAACATACATCAAACCATCTTTCAACCCTTGTATGGATATTTAAAAAATCCATTACACACACTCCGCTGTTTAGCACAGCTTGAAGTTTAGCACACTTTAACTTCAAACTTTGTATGGCTATAAAATATCCATTACCCATACTCCACTGTTTAGCACAGAGCAAAACTCTGCCCTAAATTCTGCATAGGTGCTGCAGTCGCTTGCCAATTCCAGTTGTTGTGTACAAGTGTGAGCAATCGGCCTTCTTGTAAACTCGCTCATCTCTTTAAATGTTACGTGAATCGTCTTGGAGAGAAATAAATCCGAGCCTGTGCAGTATCTGAGAAAAAGACCAAGCTCCTTCTGGTCTCGCTCCCTAATGAATCGCAAGAGATGGTTTGACACAGTTGTTTCAGATGGGGACATCGAAAGTGGGAACTTCAGGTTTTTGGCAACATTTCTCGCCTTTGGTTGGAGATCATTAGTTATCTGCTCCAGCCTTTCTGCAGTCATGTTTTCCCCAACAGATTGGAGAATGGGTCGCCAGCACTTTATAATGTACGCTGGTTGCTGCACCATCTCTTTATGTGCAATTTCTTCAAGTATTTTCTGCAGATTCTTTTCCTTTGGAAGTACTGTGCAGCTGTGACTGCTGAGGACACTTAGAACTTCATCCATATCAGCATTTTGGAAGTCCTGGAGCGCTTCACTCAAAACATCCTTCTCTGCTTGACTAATATAACTGAAGTACGCCTCCATGAGACTTGTTTCTGATGGAAGTGACAAAGCTTCTTTTAAAAAAGGAGGCGCCAGCTGAATCGGCAGGTAACCAAAGCGCAGCCATCCAAGCACAAAAATCCTTGCAACAGCTTGCCATTCTCTTTCTTGGTAAGTGTGATGCAGTGTAGGTATCTTGAATGTCGTTCCACAGGTTCTTGTAGCATAAAATATATGCCAAAATTCAGTAACACAGTCCTGGAGCACTCCATCACCAATGCCAGCTTCCTCCTCACCATTTTTAAGAACACGTTTGAAAGTTACATTGGCATGTAGAATGTTTTTGTCAGAGAAAGCTTGAATCATGTCATTGACACAGTGAACTCTGCGAATTACAACGGTTTCACTTTCAGTAACATTCCTTGGGTTTTCAAAGAATGACTCTGGTTCCTGGGAGTCAACTGCCTGAGATGGCACTGACATTGTGTCTTCTGGCACTGTTTCTTCAGCATTTGTGGATTCATGAATAGAGTTACCTGGAAAAACGTCTGGATCTGAATTGAATGGAACGACATCTGGGGTTGTTTCGTCAACAACACAATCAACATGTACAGGTGAGTCCACAAGTGTGTCAGAGACCATGTCAAAAGATGTGTCTACATCATTACCCAGACAAACCACTTCTTCATCAGAAGACTGAAGTACATCAATTGAGCTGACATGCATAAGAGGTGGGGATTGCAAAGTTTGACTTCTGTTCTGATCATTACACCCAGAAGTACATGGACCATCATCTGGTGTGGAAGCATGCCGGGGTTTCTTTAGAGTCAGACTTGTGTCAATTTCATCTGATTCTTGATCTTTCAGTCTTGTACACACATACAACCTGAGAATTCTAAAATTTGTTGCCCCATACAAGCTGCCAATTGTCTGATCTTCTTTAAGTGGATCTTCAGAGCCACTACCACAGAGCATAAACGTGAAATGATCAGCATTTCCTTTTGCTGATTCACCATTCGGGAAAAAAAGACTTTTCCCCACATTCAGAACAGATGACATCGTGTCTTCTTTTTGAACAACAATTTCCCGTGTTCCACCTCCTTTAGGTCTTCGTACTTGTTTGTAGCTGCTATCTTGGTAGTTCATCCAGCCAAGTTCAATTTTTCTTGTCTTAGTTTCAGCATTCCTATTGCCAAATCCATACTTCTTTTTCTGATTTTGAGCTGCTGGTAGTTTCATTTTTCTTCGTTTTGCTGGCATCCAGTTCTTTGCAAAAACCCTATCTCCATATCGGGGAATATACTTAGACAGTTCTTCTTCATTTAGTAGTCGTGCAACATCACAATCAATCTGGGCGAAAAATCATAATATTGTCTTATCATGCTTAGGTCTTGTTGTCAAAGAAAAACAATTAAATGAAGCTGGAAAAAAATTTATATTAATTAGTGGTGTAACGGATCACTAATTCCATGGTTTGGATCACACTAGTTATTTCGTAATAGATTAATCAATTTTTCACATCAGCAAAAAGGGAGATGCAAATGTTATTTGCTTTCTATTTATCACAAAAAGCAGGGATGTGATCCTTTTGTATAAATACGGATTTTCGTATTTTTTGATATCTATAGGGCAACCCTTGTAATTTGCGTAAATCAGATTTGCGTTGAAGGATGATGATTCCCGTGGGATTTCCACAGAATGGGAGTCATCTTTGCTGTTAATCAAGGAATTGGGATGGTACAGCATAAGATTAGTTAACGGGAGCAGACGGGAGTGATATATATATATATATATATATATATATATATATATATATATATATATATATATATATATATATATATATATATATACCACCGTGATATATATATATATATATATATATATATATATATATATATATATATATATATATATAGCACCGGTGGTCCTAGCTTAAAAAATTTAGTTGCATCAGCCAAAATTTAGTCGCACCCACCAATTATTAGCACCGTTACTACAAGTTTTATACAAACATATTTATTGCACTTGAAATCAACAGTAATCAAACTAACAAGCAAAAAAATAAATGCAAGCGTGAGGAAAATATGTCTCAACGAAACCCCGTTATCACAAGAAAGTACATTTTTATAACATAACTGAGTAACTAAAGGATACACGGACCGCTCAACGGCCCTGCACACACTGCTTGACATGAATAAATCTGTTAACGAAAATAATTGTGCTGTTCTCACGGGTGGGGTCTGATAATGCACTGATGCTTTTGACATTTATTGTACCTTCTTATATGCATACTTCATGTTAATAGCAATACCGGTCTTTTCATGAGTAGCGATATTAGTTTACTCAGTGCAAGCCTGTTTGTGATGGTATACGTGGTGTTAAATTTTACATATAGCTGCCACTTGCATGGCGGACAGCATCCGGCAATTAAATAAAGGATTAAACAGAACCTCTTGTGCTAGATGTGGCAAACAGTAACCTGAAAATTCCATCAAACAGACTTTTCATAGCGGACTTGAAGCCAATGGAAGTCTTTTATCCACTCTTTGAAAAGTGTAGATGGTGGATTAACATTCAGCACAGGATCACTAGTAAGATGTGTCATTATTTGTAACTTTAGATGCCATGGTTTCTAAAAAAAAAAAATCTGTCAGTGTTATCTTTATTCTCATCTTCAGCACTTTACCATTTTTTCGCAGTAGTAGCTCTCTCTGTCATCCCAAGCCAGAAGGCTTGACTGAGTGATTGACAGCTGATTTTTCAGTGCTAAAGCAGTGGGCCAATAAAAAGAGCGCGAAGGCGGGGCAAGCATTACGGACTTGGCTTTGTTTACTGCAGCAAGTTGACATGACAACTGTTTTTAAAGTGCGTTTCAAGTGCAGAGATGCATTCTGTGTGAATGTTTCCAAAATCTGCGTATGTGGTGAACATTTTGCAGTAAAAACTGGTCGCACAAATTTATGCACTCGCACAAATGCTCCAAATATATTTTGAGGTCGCATAGATAAAATTTTGGGCACATATGCGACCAAAATTCGACGACACAATCATGTATATAAATTTGAAAATCAGACACAGAGAGTCTAAAAACCCCTTTTTATTAGGAACTACTTTCTTCCGCTATTCATTCACATCTGCAGTTGACGTCAAAACAGCAGAAGCCGTTACTAATTCACCAATGTCACTTTAGAGCTAGTGTTTGAATGATTCTCTATAGCCTAAAGTGATTACAAAAGAGCTGATTTTGTTCACTTTAAGATTATAAGGCTGAACATGACATGAAATGCCATCCATCTACAGAGATATCTTATTACAATGTTGGAGTCTACAGTATTTCTCTGTTGCAATCGGGATATCACAACAATAAACCCCGAAAAAAGCAACGCAATCAATATCAGACTGCGGTTGTGTTTGCGATAAGGAAAAACGCTAAACACATGCGGACTTTGCTCATTTTTATCTGCTAACACAACACACATTCCTGATATGCGAGCAAATTGGTATAAATACAGCACTACAACATACAAAAGTGAGAGATCATCTAATCAAACTAGATGGTTGCGGGAGAGGTATAAAATACGGGATATTCCCAGGAAAAACAGGAATGTTGGCAGGTATGCTTACCAGTTTCATAATGATTTGATCTGCTATAGTTAGAAGTCAGACTGTTATGAGCTTCTAAGCATTAGAGCTTTATTATGAGGTTCTGGTGCCATCTTGTGGATAGAAAACGTCAACCGTCTTTGGTCTGCTTAGTACGGCAGGTTAATGGCCACCAACTAGCTGTCTCTCAGAAATTGTAAATATTTTAAAATAAGCACTATTCTTGCAAATAAACTGCATATTTGCAATCTAAACAACTACATTCTCGACTAAAAAAGCCTCATAAGTACATTTTGTTGTCTAACAACAGCAATTTTTGTCAACTGTAGTCTGCTTGTTGCTGGCTGTATGTGGGCGGAGTAATACACAAACAGTAAAGAGGCTGTACGGATGCTGATATTACTTAAATATCTCACGGCTACCAGCCAATCAGATTCAAAAACCAGACAGAACTGTTGTATATATATAACACACACAGATGCAATCAAATTCTATGTATTACCTAAAAACTAAAAGTATATTATATATATGGGAGTGGTACAGAAGCGGGAGTCATTTTAAACATGAGTGGGATGGGAGTGGGAGTCATTTTTACCAGAAGTAGGATGAGACAGATTTTTTTAACTTTGGTCTGGAAGAGGGACGAGACAGGAGTGAAAATCATCTTCCGTATCATCCTCTAGTTTGCGCCTTCATTGTTTTATAAACCTTTAGTTATAAACCTATTAAACATTATTTAGGTGACTAATAAACTGCTAAACATTTGAACTGAAAAACAACAACAAAAAAAAAAGTTAAATTGTGTGGTCAATAACAAATATTTGTATAAAGAATATTATTTTTTGGAATTATCATTTATTATTTAAACACACACAGACATATATGAAGTCAGAATTATTAGCCCCTCTTTGATTTTTTTTTCTTTTTTAAATATTTCCCAAATGATGTTTAACAGAGCAAGGAAATTTTCACAGTATGTCTGACATTATATATTTTCTAACTTTTAAAATAACATTTTAAGTTAAAAATTATTGGCCCCTTTAAGCTATATTTTTTTCGATAGTCTACAGAACAAACCATTGTTTACAATAATATGCCTAATTACCCTTACCTGCCTAGTTAACCCAATTAACCTTGTGTCACTTTAGGCTGTATAGAAGTGTCTTGAAAGAAATATAGTCAAATAATATTTACTGTCATCATGGCAAAAATAAAATAAATCAGTTATTAGAAATGGGTTATTAAAACTATTATGTTTAAAAAAATTCTCCCTCTCTTAAACAGAAATTGTGGAAAAATAAACGGGGGCAAATAATTCTGGGGGGGCTAATAAATCTGGGGTCTGTTCTTCGTATGTGGATTACTTAGTTAGCTGGATTTGGTTATTGACAATTTGAGACGATCCAGGATCGTTTGGTTCTTCAAAACTCATCTGGGAGTTGTTGTCATAGCAACAGTTCTGGCAGCTCAAACCTGGGGTCCGTTCTTCATACGTGCATTACTCAGTTAGCTGGATTTGGATATTGACGATTTGACACGATCCAGGATCGTTTCGTTCTTCAAAGCTGATCCAAGAGTTGTTGTCATAGCAACAGTTCTGCTAGCTCAAACCTGGTCGGTAGCAGGTTCAATTCATATAAACTGGATTAGATCGGGTCAGTTCAAGCAAAGGTAATACAGAAAGCATGTACCGAATGCTGATAATTTCTTACAGTAGTAGTTATATACACTTTTTAGATAGCTTCAGTACAATTTGTGTATGATAATAGAAACTTTTTGAGAAAGAATTATTACATTTATGCAGTTATAAGCATGTTTTGACAGTTATTATGATGGTGATTTGATGCTTCACAAAAGTTGCAGACGCCATTACCAATATCAAAATGCTTTTGTAAACATCTATTTATTCTTTACACCGCTTAAAAAAACGGCTACTATAATAACGAAAATCCGCTCTAACTGTAAAACTAAATAAATTGCTCTTGACACATGAAAGGGCCAAGCATGCAGCCCACAACAAGGTGTAAAGTTGTTGCGTATCAAACAGTTTACTGCTAATTTTATGTAATTTTGCTCACATGGATAATTGAATATTAATCAGATGATGTCATTACGCTGCTGTGCCTTCAGCCAATCGTTGCATTGCTGATCATGATTTCGAGGAACGATAGATCTGTCCTTCACAACACAAGCAGCGATCTCAGATCAGTTTATGCAGACATTTTAATCTGATTCACAAACTTGTTTGAAAAACCACAAAAGCCAGAGATCAGTTATCAAGATTAAAAGATCCTGGATCTGCCAAATCATCTTACATCATTTAAGCGAGGTATGAAAAACAGACTCTGCTCATGAGCAGGTTTATTTCATGTAAACAGTATTAAATTGAGTCATTTCAAGCAAAGGTATACTGAAAGTATGATAAGAATAATGATATATTCTGACAGTAGTAACCTATAGATTACTACTGATCTTGGGAAAAAAGTTAAATAGTTTTAAAAAGTTTATATATCACATGTAAAATTTATAATAATTAATTCATTTTTTTTCAGCTTAGTCATTCATTCATTCATTCATTCATTTTCTTGTCGGCTTAGTCCCTTTATTAATCCGGGGTTGCCACAGCGGAATGAACCGCCAACTTATCCAGCAAGTTTTTATGCAGCGGATGCCCTTCCAGCCGCAAACCATCTCTGGGAAACATCCACACACACACACACACATTCACACAGACACTCATACACGAAGGACAATTTAGACTACCCAGTTCACCTGTACCGCATGTCTTTGGACTGTGGGGGAAACCGGAGCACCCGGAGGATTCATGCGAAGGCAGGGAGAACATGCAAACTCCACACAGAAACACCAACTGAGCCGTGGTTCAAACCAGCGACCCAGCGACCTTCTTGCTGTGAGGCGACAGCACTACCTACTGCGCCACTGCCTCGCCCAAGATTGGGTTAGTCAGAAGTGGGATTTAACCCACACCTCCAGGGGAGACTGTGACCTGAATGCAGCGCCTTAGACCGTTCGGCCATCCTGACATTTTTTCGGCTTAGTCCCTTCATTAATCCGGTGTTGCCACAGGGGAATGAACCGCCAACTTATCCAGCACGTGTTTACGCAGCGGATGCCCTACCAGCCGCAACCCATCTCTGGGAAACTTCTAATAATTAATAGTGTTCCATATTAAATAATTCATAATATTTATGTTTATATAGATACGTTTAAAAAAGATATATAAATAATACTTCCTAGATAAAAGTACAAAACGTGGTGGCTTTCCCCAAGGGGATCAAAGAGAACATTTATTAATATGGATTTTTTTTTTAGATACAAATGAATGCGTACTATTTAAAGGTACCGATCCAGTTTTAGTACTATTTCTGTAAGATAATAGACATGCACAATATTGAAAATTTGTTTTTATAACGGAATAATAATTTATGCAGTCATGCACATGTTTTGACAGCTAATATGATGATGATTTGATGCTTTGCCAAAGTTTCAGATGTCTTTACCAATATCAAAATGCTTTTTAATGCTAAATTAATTTCAATTCCTTACGCCGATAAGGAAAATAAAATAGGCCTGGGCTACTATAGTAAAGAAAATCCGATCTAAAACGTAAAACTAAATAAATTACTAAATACTCTCGACACATGAAAGTGTAAAGCCTGCAGCCCACAAGCATGAAAAGTTATTGCGTATCATATTTAACGGTAACACTTTACAATAAGCTTCATTAGTTAATGCATTTACTAACATGAACTAATCATGAACAACACATGTACAGCATTTATTAATCATAATTGAACATTTACTAATGCATTAATAACATCAAAGTCCATGCTTGTTAACATTAGCTAATGCACCGTGAGTTAACATGAACTAACAATGAACTACTGTATTTTCATTAACTAATGTTAACTAACATGAACAAATACAGTAGTAAACATTAACATTAACTAATGAACCTTTATGTAAAGTGTGACCTATTTAACAAACCGTTCACAACAAAATTTTTGTAATTTTGCTCACATCAGCGAATCGTTACATTGCTGATCATGATTTCAAGGATCGAAATATCTGTCCTATCTGAGATCGCTGCGTGTGTTGTGAAGGACAGATCTATTGATCCTCAAAATCATGATCAGCAATGCAACAATTGGCTGACGGCACAGCAGCGTAATGACATCATCTGATTAATATTCAATTATCCATGTGAGCTAAATTACATAAAATAAGTAGTAAATGGTTTGTTAAACATGATACGCAATAACTTTACACCTTGTTGTGGGCTGCATGCTTTACACTTTCATGTGTCAAGAGCAATTTATTAAGTTTTACAGTTTTTACAGATTTTTTTGATGATCAATAGATCTGTCCTTTACAACTCATGCAGCAATCTCAGATCAGTTCATCCTGACATTTTAATCTGATACGCGAACTTGTTTGAGGAACCAAATTAGCCAGAGATCAGTTTTTAAGATGAACAGATGCAGGATCTGCCAAATTATCTTAGATCATTTAAGCAAGGTATGAAGAACAGACCCCTGACTTCAACTGTTTTTTTTGTCCTCGGCTGATCACGTCTGAAAAATTTAACTGCAAAAAACTTTTGGTTTTAAAAAACACAATTTAGAACCTTTCCCAGCACTGAGTTTCAGCTGGAAGGGCATCCGCTGCGTAAAACATGCTGGATAAGTTGGCGGTTCATTGAGCTGTGGCGACACTGGATTATTAAAGGGACTAAACCGAAAAGAAAATGAATGAATGAATGTAGAACCTGCAATTTTAATGAAAATATAAATCAAGAAATAATCAGCTGAATGAAAATAAGGTAAATATTCAACTGTAAAAAATGATTTTCGCTATTGTTGCTGATGATGTATAAATCTATAATCTTCTACAACATATAATATTAATCTTTTCTCATTTTCAATTAAGGAGCAAAAATATACTCTCATGTCATGTTTCATTGCTAGATATGTATCATTTTTGAAGAATATTCAGTGTCATATTTTTGAAAGTTGTATGTGGCCGCCCAATGGTAAATTCGTGTAATTGATAATAAGTGACTCTCAGTACAATACCTACATCTACTAAGAAAACATCTTAGGATTTTAGAAAAGTCTAATATGATGTTGTAATCAGTTAAATAGGCTTTAAAATAGAAGTCAAAATTGCCAAAAAGTGTTCTAGATTACATGAATTCACCTTAGTCGGCTGTATATAATATTAATGTTTATAGTACTCAAAATAAACATTAAAGCTGCTGAAAGAAAGAGCATTAGTAGCTATTATATGACTAGGGCTAGCTAGGCCAAAAGCACACTTTTTAAATTGAGATGGATGACAGACAGATCTGATCTATGACACATAACTTACGTAGCTTATATCGTGTCTTTTTCTAAAGCTTCTTTTAGATCGAATTAACACATAATCACTTATTTATGAGTCTGCACTGTTATTTTGAAATTATATTGTATTTGACGACGAAGCTAAAAGAATAGAGACGAATAATTTTGCGTACTGTTTATCCATGTACTTAGGCCTGTATCAGTTTTCATATCAGAGACTGTTAAACATGCATCCCTGCGTGACAATTTAAATAACAATAAAACCAGATTTGCAAAAGCATGTTGGCAAGATAACTTGGACGTAACGTTACCTTATCCTCCTCCATTTTGGTCAGGTTCTCCTCAGGTACACCCCTCTCTCTTAGAGCAAAAATAAAGTCCATTTTGACGTATGATTTAAAACTTGATGAATTAAAACACAAAAACAGCACGCGAGCTTTTATCGGGATACATTTAGGCTAACTTTACGTCGAAGATACCGTTTGTACGTACGGAAGTACTTTTGTGAGAAAATAAAAGTCTTGATCAAAACTTTTTGTTATGTCGTGATCACGAGAAAATTAAGTTGTTATGTCGAGATCACGACTTAATTTTCTCGTGATCTCGACATAACAAAAATTGTTATGTCGTGATCACGAGAAAATTAACTCGTGATCACGACATAACAACTTAATTTTCTCGTGATCACGACATAACAATTTTTGTTATGTCGTGATCATGACTTTATTTTCTCGTGATCTCGACATAACAACTTTTGTTATGTCGAGATCACGACTTAATTTTTCTCGTGATCTCGACATAACAACTTTATTTTCTCGTGATCTCGACATAACAACTTTATTTTCTCGTGATCTCGACATAACAACTTTATTTTCTCGTGATCTCGACATAACAACTTTATTTTCTCGTGATCACGATATAACAACTTTTGTTATGTCGAGATCACGACTTAATTTTTCTCGTGATCTCGACATAACAACATTATTTTCTCGTGATCTCGACATAACAACTTTATTTTCTCGTGATCTCGACATAACAACTTTATTTTCTCGTGATCTCGACATAACAACTTTATTTTCTCGTGATCTCGACATGACAATTTTTGTTATGTCGAGATCACGAGAAAATTGAGTTGTTATGTCGAGATCACGAGAAAATTAAGTTGTTATGTCGATCGAGATCACGAAAACGAATGCCTCGAACTTTAGTATGTTTTTGTAAAGTTTGTGTGCATAACGTCCAGGTATTATCTAATAAAGTATGACAAAATATGAGGAATTGTTGATTTTGTCAAGGACATGTTCTTGTGAGAGTCTATCGTATACGCGGCTGGCCGAAGTACGATATGCACATCAATATAGCAGGGTCATAAATCCTGCTTTAAGGGATGGAGGAATGATCTAAAGATGTTCGTAAGGTCTCTTCTCTTCATGAGGAACAGAAATGCCTGAGAGCTTTCACATGCCTTGGACTCGTTTCAATTACTGGATTAAGACCCTCACGAGCCCCCTTTTTATTTTATTTATTTGTTTATGTATTTTTTTGTCTTGTTTTGTTTTTGTTATGTTACCCTTACAAAAATTACCTGCGGTATTTTATGTGGTAAACCATCAAATATACAACACAAAAAGTATGTGGTTAATTTGTAGTACTTTGTTGTTTTTGAGACAGGATTCTGTGTGTTACACCTGTATGGTTCTTGTGGTAGTATGCGGTATCACTTTCATATCCCTGTAGTATTTACCACAGAATTCTGTTGTACATTATGTAATACCTCTGTGATATTCTTGTAGTAGTGTGAAAAACCACATATTTCATCTAATGGTAAATTCTTGTTATTGTACAGCAGAAATTGCTGTAGTAATTCTGTCATATTTAGCTTTGCTCAGTTGTTGTGTGGTAAATTTATGGTGTAATGCTGAAATACAACAGGATTACCACAGGACATTTTTGTAAGGGTAGTCATGTACTTTTATATCAACACTAACACTATTGGATTGTTAAATATGCCATAATGGTTTGTACTTGAACTTATGTTTGTTCATTCATTCATTCATTCATTTTCTTTTCGGCTTAGTCCCTTTATCCAGCACATTTTTACGCAGCGGATGCCTTCCTTGCATCGCAAACGTATGTTTTAAAAATAAATAAATAAATAATAATAATAATTATCTTTCATTTGAATGGATGTGATTTTGCCATGTCCCAGACAATATTCAGCCAACTTAAATTAGTATACAATATAAAAATGATAAAATAATAATAATAAAAAAAAAATCTAAAATATAGCTTTAAACTGTGTACAAAGAGCTTAAATAGAGAAACACTCTGCAGCTGCAGGTACAAAGTGTTGAATAACTGCTATTTTTAGCCAAAAAATGTCCTCCCTGTCATTGCCCACCCTGTCACAAATCCTTCTTTGACAGAGTGGACATATACATCGTTATTGACACTTTATTTATTTAACATTATTGTTAATTAATGTTTTTATCTTACAACACTTACAGACATACATACTACACCAGTAAATGCAATACATAAGTGGACAATACAAACATTTTGGCTATTTCTTTCTCAGTCTATATAAAGGATAACCTTTTCAAGTCCATATAATGGAGCTCATTGACTGTTTGAAATAGAAATACAGCCCTAAGTATTTGTACATTTATGTTAACATCTGTAATCTAATTATTTACCTCATTCTGAATAAAAAAACATTAGAATTAGAGTGTTGTACAATTTAAAGATTTACATTCATTAGCAAATATAGTTTAATTTAAAGGACATTAATTCATTTATTTTCTTTTTGGCTTAGTCCCTTTATTAATCTGGGGTTGCCACAGTGGAATGAACCCCCAACTTATCTAGCATATGTTTTATGCAGCGCATGCCCTTCCAGCTGCAACCTATCCCTGGGAAATGCACACACTCTTATTCACACTCATACACTACGAACAATTATAGCTTACCCAATTCACCTGTACCACATGTCTTTGGACTGTGGGGGAAACCAGAGCACCCAGAAGGAAACCCACGCCAACATGGGGAGAACATGCAAACTCCACACAGAAATGCCAACTGACCCAGCCGAGGCTCGAACCAGCAACCTTCTTGCTCTGAGCACCAACAGGAATAAAATAATATACAAGGTAAAATACATAAATAATAATAATGATAATATATGATACAAATCTAAAACAGTTTTTAAGGTTTCCTTTTGATTAAAAAATCTACAATTTTAAAAGGATTTACATTTAAAAATATTTTATTTAAAGTCTCTCCAGATAAAAAAAAAAAAAAAGTCTAATAAAACTTAAAATAGGGCATTCCACAAGAATATGTTTTACAGTTTGGTTTCATTCCACTGTGGCGACCTCTGATAAATAAAGAGACGAAGCTGAAAAGAAAATGAATGATTAAACAGTTCTCTGTGTTCAGCTGCATTTCAATAACAAATTTTATAAATATATTTTTATAATATTTTGTGTGTGTACCTCAAACATCAACAATTTCAGCTTCATCTGTGTCTGTCTCTATCACTGACTGCTGTTTATCTAACGTAATGCACGAGATGCAGACAAGCACATGGGAGCAGTGGGCTGGGAGAAGCAGTTCATACGCATTTAAAGCCACAGGCTACAAAAACAGCTCCACTGTACTCAGACATTAACACGAGCCGATTCTGGAGGCTATAATAAATAATCTGAAGGGTATTATGAGTTGAAACATTATAGCAACATTCTAGAGACACCAAAGGCTTAACTTACATCTCGTAGAAGAGGTAAAATAGGTGCCCTTTAAATTAAATATTAGATCATGTAAACTCAGTGCATTAACTAATGTTGACAAGCACATTCTTTGTATTTTAATAATGCATTAGTAAATGTTGAACTACGATTAATAAATGACAAGATTATTCATACTTAGTTACTTTTAGTAAATACAAACTAATGGACCCTTATTTTGTTTTTTGAGATAAATAACAGACTTTAAATGACATACAGTTGAAGTTATTATTATTATTAGCCCACCTGTATATATTTCCCCAATTTCTGTTTAACGGAAAGATTTTTTTTTCCGACACATTCCTAAAGATAATTGTTTTAATAATTGATTTATTTTATCTTTGCCATGTTGACAGGACATAATATTTTACTAGTTTCTAAGATACTAGTATTCAGCTTATAGTGACATTTAAGGGCTTAACTAGGCAAGTTAGGATAATTAGACTGTAAAAATTAGAAACAATATTGCTAAAGGGGACTAATAATATGGTTTTTAAAAAGAAAATAAATAAAAACTGCTTTTATTCTAGCCGAAATAAAACAATTTATTGTTACAAGACTTTCTCCAGAAGGAAACATATTATGGGTAATACTGTGAAAAACTGCTTGCTCTGTTAACTTCTTAAACCCAAGTGCTATTTTGGGATTTCTGCCTGGATTTTGGCTACCCACATTTAAAAGCTTCCCAAATTCACATGCAGAGGTGTAAATGCAAAATTTGGTATCATTTTAAAGTAAACCCTTTGAAATTTAATAAAACACTATTGAGAGTGTTTAAAATAACTGTATATGTTGTCTGTATTATAATAAACACCTAAAAAAAGAGATGCTTTTTGTAATTTTTTTATTAACTCAAATTTGAAAGTGTACCTTTTAGGTTCTGTGTGGTCTAGGTTGCTGTAATACATTTTGGTGGTTCCTGCACATGTTTGTAATCATGGAAAAAAGAAAAATGTCTCTATCATAATCTATGCACAAGTTAATGTATTCCAACTGGTGGAATGGAAACACTGCGATTCATTTGACAACTGTTTGATATGCGAATATAATTCAGTAAAAAGAATGCTAGAATCGTAAGAGCACCGTTAAGAGCTTTCATTTGAGCTATAATTTGTACATTTGTCATATGTGGATACCAGCTCGGGTATCCAAAATACTGTGTATTTAAGTGTAAATAACTTTTGTACAGTAGAATAAAAACCAAGGTGAATCATATGTGCATAAAATATAGATTCTACACTTTCAAACGACACACTTAAAGGGATCTGGTGTAATGCTAGCCCTTTAAATCTTAAAGGGAAAGTCGATAACGTCATGGACCTCCGCAGGGTTTGTGAGGTTAAACATCATTTGGGAAATATACACAGAAGAAAAATCACAGGAGGCTAATAATTCTGACTTCAACTTTAAGTGGAAAGACATAATAACATCAGTTGCAACTTTTATATTGACCTTAAATGTTACTGCGATGAATAAAACAAGACACATCGATATATGTTACATCCATCTCTATCCTTTAATTATGCTCAATCACACCTCAGAAGAGAATGAAGCGGCCCACTGGTGACCGATACACTTACAACAACACATCCACACTCTGATCAACACTAACATGCATTCGTCTATACGTCTCGCACACATTAGTGAGAGCTGTGCTTTTCTCGTCCTCTCACACACACACATACACGCACACGCGATGTAACAGAAGTGGTGAATAGTCCTATCAAAGACACCGCAGTATCCCTGGTAAGATCTAGTTGTGTGGACACAAAAAACCAAGCCTTGTTTTGATTTGAGCGATCATACTGTAGGACTTATCAAAGTATATTAGCATGGATTATAAGTTAAGAGTAATTGAATTACTTTAATTAATACATTGAAAAGCAGCCGCCACCCTCTGTGGCAGGACAGCCAAAGTACCATCAGGGTCCCTCTCACAAATGAGGGTCCCTGACGCCAAAAGCTCAGTAGAACTACAAATGGAGGGTGTTCACGATTACATCTGAAGTGCGTCGCTTTCTGCTCTTTTATGAATTTTGTTCAACAGTCCGGGACGTTTGATATTGTTGCACCTTCATTCTTTAAAAACTATACACAGAACAAAGTCCAACAATAACAGGAAAGAGTTAGTTTTGTTTTGAAAAAGAGCGCCCAAACGGATGCGTGATTGGTCATTGTTCACTTCAGTGAATGGTTTGGTTTATGACGTAAAGTCAGACGCTTCAGTCCAGCTCAATGGGGCTGCTGTCTTCGTGAGCCTCTTCACCATCTTCTTCCTCACCTGAGCCCATTAGGCTATTCAATAGGTTTCCTGTCACAAAGAAAGCCAAACAAACCAGGTTAAAAGATTGTTAGTTAACCCCCCAAAAAACAGTGCTTTTCAATATTTAACCACTTATACTAATTTACAAATTTATATCTTTCGAAATATAAATGGACCTTTGTGTAACAAGAAGATAACAAAAGGGTTGAACTATCAAATTGTCTACCCTTTTGTTATCTTCTTGGCTGTTTTTACCCTATTCAGTTCCATTATAACCAAGCGGTAAACTCCCATTCTCCCTCAGGAAGCCAATACGGAAGTAACTGAAACTGCAATTCCTCGGCCAGCCATTGGGGGCTGGCTGCAAGAATTCCAGATAATAACTGACTGCAATGCTAAATTGGCCAATTTTACTGCTGATAAAAACAGGTTTACATTCTGGTACAAAAGATGGTTTTGGTGCATATAGCTAATTTTACCCTTCAAGACAACTGTGAGGGAGTGAACTCAACGTTTCGTTGATATTAAATTATATTAAGGGCTCTATTTTGAAGATCCATGCGCAAAGTCCAAAGCGCAGGGCAAAAAAGCAATAAAGGCGTGTCCACTTTTGCTATTTAAAGGACGGAAAAATCCGCTTTGCACTGTGGCGCATGGTCTAAAAGGGTTGAGCTTATTTTCTAAATGAGTTATAGGTGTTTTGAGAATAAACCAATCAGAGTCTCATCTCCCATTCCCTTTAAGAGTCAGCTGCGTTGCGCCATAGCGCATTTGCTATTTACATGACGGATTTTGTAAGTGGAAAAACTGAACACTTCACTAGCGAGAAAACAGTTAAATAGAGCATCTACAGCATGAGAATGAGAGATGAGCTTCCTCATTCTTTACTTTCACTTTCGCTCTCGTGGATAGGAAAACTTGTACGCACAGACATCTATTAGCCTATAAATAATTAATTTCTTTAGTTAAGCGCAAAGATTTGTTTTAAAACTATTTCTAAATTCAGTTCTAATTTCCAGCAAATGAATTAATGAACAATAATAACGAAGTGTGTTCAAAAAATATCCTAATACACATGCTATGCCCCATATGGTCTAAAACCTGACAGGTGGACAAATCTGAGCTTGTTTATAATAAAACAAATATACATATACATATAATAAATCATACTGCAAATAATAATAACAACATTATGCAGAAGCAAATTGTTATTTGTTATGAATGAACTGAAAAAGCCCCCAGAGATGAAGAAGGCATGAAAGCATGGTTTTTATATTTATGTAGGCTAGAAAAAATTGTTGTGTAATATTTTAATCCTTTATATATTTTTATATCCTACATACATTTTATATATATATATATATATATATATATATATATATATATATATATATATATATATATATATATATATATATATATATATATATATATATCCTTAATATTTTAATTATGGTGGCTTGAAAAGCCAACATACTGTTATCTCACTTAAACTTATTAGGCTGGCTTGTGTAGCAAGCCAGACTACTGTTATCCTATTAAACTTATTATTATTTTTCTATATTATTATTCTTCTTCTGAGACTAAAAATTAAACTCTATCTCGTCCTAGGCCTTTCAAGCTATGACCATCAAACTCGGGTCAGACCTCCGAACTATTCTGACTCGAGTTGCTATATCTTTTCCGACTGATCTGACTTTCGGTTTTCCGAAAAACGTCCCGGGACCGTCGGAAAAATCCCATAGACGTAACATTGGATCAAACTTTGTGACCTCATAACTCCGCATCAGAATGTCACACAGACTTCTAACTGGGCTCATTTAACTCAGACTATCAAACTGCCAATGACTGATCATCTTTAAACTTTCTGGCCACGCCCTAGCAACCACTTTTGGACCCTAGAAACCTCCCCATAGACTTCCATTGCAAAAGACTCTCATTAGGCTGGCTTGTGTAGCAAGCCAGACTACTGTTATCCTTTTAAACTTATTATTAGGCTGGCTTGTGTAGCAAGCCAGACTACTGTTATCCTATTAAACTTATTATTATTATTTTTATTTTTCTATATTATTCTTCTTCTGAGACTAAAAATTAAACTCTATCTCCTCCTAGGCCATTCAAGCTATGACCATCAAACTTGGGTCAGACCTCCGAACTATTCTGACTCGAGTTGCTATATCCTTTCCGACTGATCCGACTTTCGGTTTCCCGAAAAACGTCCCGGGACCGTCGGAAAAATCCCATAGACGTAACATTGGATCAAACTTTGTGACCTCATAACTCCGCATCAGAATGTCACACAGACTTCTAACTGGGCTCATTTAACTCAGACTATCAAACTGCCAATGACTGATCACCTTTAAACTTTCTGGCCACGCCCTAGCAACCACTTTTGGACCCTAGAAACCGTCCCATAGACTTCCATTGCAAAAGACTCTCATTGACTTTACATGGGATCAAACTTTGTGAGCTCATAACTCTGCATCAGACTGTCCTACAGACTAATGATTGAGCTCATTTAACTCAGCCTAGCCAGCAGCCAATCACTGATGGCCTTTTAACTTTCTAGCCACACCCTAACAACCAGATACTGCACCCTAGCAACTGTCCCATAGACTGCAATTAAAGAGGTTCAGACTGATATTGTCATGCTGCAGTGTGATAGAGACATGGGGGTTGTGTTTAACTGTTCATACTGGCAAGAAGCTTTGATACATCATCAGTCTAAGCTGTCAATCAACTCCATAGCAACAAAACAGACTAACCTAGCAACGATATGGCACCAGCTATATCTCAGCATCAGAACATCGTAGAGAGGCGGGGGTTGGCTTGTTTGACTCATGCTCGCACTCCATCTATCTATCTATCTATCTATCTATCTATCTATCTATCTATCTATCTATCTATCTATCTATCTATCTATCTATCTATCTATCTACCTCTACCTATCTATCTATCTATCTATCTATTTATCTATCTATCTATCTATCTATCTATCTATCTATCTATCTATCTATCTATCCATCATGCTAACAACATGCTAATTCATGCTAGAATCATGCTAGTTACATGCTAATTCATGCTAGAATCATGCTAGTCACATGCTAATTCGTGCTAGAATCATGCTAGTCACATGCTAATTCATGCTAGTATCATGCTAACAACATGCTAATTCATGCTAGAATCATGCTAATTTATGCTAAAATCATGCTAGTAACATGCTAATCCATGCTAGAATCATGCTAACAACATGCTAATTCATGCTAGATTCATGCTAGTAACATGCTAATTCATGCTAGAATCATGCTAGTATCATGCTAATTCATGCTAGCATCGTGCTAACAACATGCTAATTCATGCTAGAATCATGCTAGTAACATGCTAATTCATGCTAGAATCATGCTAACAACATGCTAATTCATGCTAGAATCATGCTAATAACATGCTAATTCATGCTAGAATCATGCTAACAACATGCTAATTCATGCTAGAATCATGCTAACAACATGCTAATTCATGCTAGAATCATGCTAATAACGTGCTAATTCATGCTAGAATCATGCTAGTAACATGCTAATTCATGTTAGAATCATGCTAACAACATGCTAATTCATGCTAGAATCATGCTAGTAACATGCTAATTCATGCTAGAAGCATGCTAACAACATGCTAATTTATGCTAAAATCATGCTAGTAGCATGCTAATTCATGCTAGAATCTTGCTAGTAACATGCTAAATCATGCTAGAGTCATGCTAACAACATGCTAATTCATGCTAGAATCATGCTAACAACATGCTAATTCATGCTAGAATTGTGCTAATTCATGCTAAATTCATGCTAGTAACATGCTAATTCATGCTAGAATCATGCTAGTAACATGCTAATTCATGCTAGAATCGTGCTAACAACATGCTAATTCATGTTAAAATCATGCTAACAACATGCTAATTAATGCTAAAATCATGCTAGTAACATGCTAATTCATGCTAAAATCATGCTAACAACATGCTAATTCATGCTAAAATCATGCTAGTAACATGCTAATTCATGCTAGAATCATGCTAACAACATGCTATTTCACGTTAAAATCATGGTAATAACATGCTAATCTATCTATCTATCTATCTATCTATCTATCTATCTATCTATCTATCTATCTATCTATCTATCTACTATTTATCTTTTCATACTTTTTAAAACTGTTTAAACTAAATAAACTATCACCGTCAGGCTTTCACAAGCCAGCCTCAAAGTTTGTTCTCAAACTTTAAGAATCTAGTTATATTTATTATTCTTCTTCTGAGACTAAAAATTAAACTCTATCTCGTCCTAGGCCTTTCAAGCTATGACCATCAAACTCGGGTCAGACCTCCGAACTATTCTGACTCGAGTTGCTATATCCTTTCCGACTGATCTGACTTTCGGTTTCCCGAAAAACGTCCCGGGACCGTCGGAAAAATCCCATAGACGTAACATTGGATCAAACTTTGTGACCTAATAACTCCGCATCAGAATGTCACACAGACTTCTAACTGGGCTCATTTAACTCAGACTATCAAACTGCCAATGACTGATCACCTTTAAACTTTCTGGCCACGCCCTAGCAACCACTTCTGGACCCTAGAAACCGTCCCATAGACTTCCATTGCAAAAGACTCTCATTGACTTTACATTGGATCAAACTTTGTGAGCTCATAACTCTGCATCAAACTGTCCTACAGACTAATGGCTGAGCTCATTTAACTCAGTCTAGCCAGCAGCCAATCACTGATGGCCTTTTAACTTTTTAGCCACACCCTAACAACCAGATACTGCGCCCTAGCAACTGTCCCATAGACTGCCATTAAAGAGGTTCAGACTGATATTGTCATGCTGCAGTGT
This sequence comes from Danio rerio, assembly GCF_052040795.2. NCBI lineage: Eukaryota > Metazoa > Chordata > Actinopteri > Cypriniformes > Danionidae > Danio > Danio rerio. Next base: position 12,022,920 of record NC_141032.1, read on the forward strand.
GATAGAGACATGGGGGTTGTTTTTAACTGTTCATACTGGCAAGAAGCTTTGATACATCATCAGTCTAAGCTGTCAATCAACTCCATAGCAACAAAACAGAGTAACCTAGCAACGATATGGCACCAGCTATATCTCAGCATCAGAACTTCGTAGAGAGGCGGGGGTTGGCTTGTTTGACTCATGCTCGAACACCATCCATCTATCTATCTATCTATCTATCTATCTATCTATCTATCTATCTATCTATCTATCTATCTCTAACTATCTATCTATCTATCTATCTATCTATCTATCTATCTATCTATCTATCTATCTATCTATCTCTAACTATCTATCTATCTATCTATCTATCTATCTATCTATCTATCTATCTATCTATCTATCTATCTATCTATCTATCTATCCATCATGCTAACAACATGCTAATTCATGCTAGAATCATGCTAGCTACATGCTAATTCATGCTAGAATCATGCTAGTTACATGCTAATTCATGCTAGAATCATGCTAGTTACATGCTAATTCATGCTAGAATCATGCTAGTCACATGCTAATTCATGCTAGAATCATGCTAACAACATGCTAATTCATGCTAGAATCATGCTAACAACATGCTAATTCATGCTAGAATCATGCTAGTAACATGCTAATTCATGTTAGAATCATGCTAACAACATGCTAATTCGTGCTAGAATCATGCTAGTAGCATGCTAATTCATGTTAGAATCATGCTAACAACATGCTAATTCATGCTAGAATCATGCTAGTAACATGCTAATTCATGCTAGAATCATGCTAACAACATGCTAATTCATGCTAGAATCATGCTAGTCACATGCTAATTCATGCTAGAATCATGCTAGTCAAATGCTAATTCATGCTAGAATCGTGCTAACAACATGCTAATTCATGCTAGAATCATGCTAGTAACATGCTAATTCATGCTAGAATCATGCTAGTAACATACTAATTCATGCTAGAATCATGCTAACAACATGATAATTCATGCTAGAATCATGCTAGTAACATGCTAATTCATGCTAGAATCATGCTAACAACATGCTAATTCATGCTAGAATCGTGCTAAATTATGCTAAAATCATGCTAGTAACATGCTAATTCATGTTAAAATCATGCTAGGTACATGCTAATTCATGCTAGAATCATGCTAGTAACATGCTAATTCATGCTAGAATCGTGCTAGTAACATGCTAATTCATACTAGAATCATGCTAGTAACATGCTAATTCATGCTAGAATTATGCTAACAACATGCTAATTCATGCTAGAATCATGCTAGTAACATGCTAATTCATGCTAGAATCGTGCTAACAACATGCTAAATCATGCTAGAATCATGCTAACAACATGCTAAATCATGCTAGAATCATGCTAACAACATGCTAATTAATGCTAGAATCATGCTAACATTATGCTAATTTATGCTAGAATCATGCTAACAACATCTATCTATCTATCTATCTATCTATCTATCTATCTATCTATCTATCTATCTATCTATCTATCTATCTATCTATCTATCTATCTATCTATCTATCTTTTCTTACTTTTTAAAAACTGTTTAAATAAACTATTACCGTCAGGCTTTCACAAGCCAGCCTCAAAGTTTGTTCTCAAACTTTAAGAATCTAGTTATTATGTTGGCTTGAGAAAGCCAACATACTGTAATGCTACTTAAACTTATTCTTATTATTATTCTTATTATTATTATTATTCCGGCTTCTGACCAAAAAAAAGCAATCGCTTCTCCTCCCAGGGCTTAGATGCTACAAGCCCCAAATTTGGTCAAAAGCTGTCTATTGCCCATGAGATGGTTGCTGTATGTCCTCATGCCGATAAGATTTGTAGTTTTTGAATTAAAAAATTTTTGAATTAAAAAATTGTAAATATTACAATCGAGTATTTGGGGCATATAAAAAAGTATACAATCCTCAAATTTGGCCAAAAGATGTGCTTTAAATTGAAGATAATTATCATATTTATTTGGTGTAATTATAAATAACAGTTTTCCTATAAATATTTTTTTTATATTAAATTTGTTAATTTCAAACCTAAAGCTTGTCAGAGTGTCCACGAGATGGCGCCAGAGAACCATTTTTGAGCCCTTTGTAATTTAGTAATGGCCCTTTAAGAGGCGGAGATATCCGGGCTGACTGTTTTTGCTCTACAGAAAGTTCGGCTCATTTCAGACGTGCTTGTTACAACATTTGAAGCTGTTTACATTAAAATTTCTCAGCGAAAATACACAAATACAAGTATTACAACACTATTTAGTGTTCCTTTAAGAGGCAGAGAGATCCGTGGTAACATTCACGTATATTATACAATAAACATATTTAATATAAAATCATTCTAACTTTATTTTTTATCTGTATTTTAACCCTCTAAAACAGCTATGTCCTTGCCACAAAACTAATAATCCATCTTCAAAACCTACAATTTCTTTCCATTCGGTGCGGTCGGACCTGAACGTCTTTATACCATTGTAATCACGTGTAAATTCTAACAAAGACAATGTTTGCACTTCTTAAATCACATTTTATTTATTGTGCAAAAACAGTATTATAATGTTTTAATGCAAAAATGTTAACAACAATTATTTACAAACAATAAAAATAAAGTGTGTGTATATAAATATATATATATATATATATATATATATATATATATATATATATATATATATATATATATATATATATATATATACATACAGTTGATGTCAGAATTATTAGCTCCCCTGTTTATTTTTTCCCCAATTTCTGTTTAATGGAGGGAAGATTGTTTCAGCACATTTCTAGGCATAATAGTTTTAAAAACCTATATCTAATTACTGATTTATTTTATCTTTGCCATGATGACATTAAATAATGTTTGACTTGATATTTTTCAAGACACTTCTATACAGCTTAAAGTCACATTTAAAGGCTTAACTAGGTTAATAAGGTGAACTAGGCAGGTTAGGGTAATCAGGCAAGTTATTGTATAACGATGGTTTGTTCTGTAGATTATCAAAAAAAATTGCTTAAAGGGGATAATAATTGTGTCCCAAAAATGATTTTTAAATAATTAATAACTGCTTTTATTCTAGCCGAAATAAAACAAATAAGACTTTCTCAAGAAGAAAAAATATTATCAGACATACTGTGAAAATTTCCTTGCTCTGTTAAACATCATTTGGGAAATATTTAAAAAAGGAAAAAAAAATCAAATGGGGGTTAATAATTCTGACTTCAACTGTATGTATATATATATATATATATATATATATATATATATATATATATATATATATATATATATATATATATATATATATATATATATATATACACATACACACACACACATACACACATTTATGGTTAGTGTTATAAGGATTATTTTATCCCCCTTTTATGTTGGCAAAAACATAAGTTTACTTCAGATATTTCTTTCAAAACAGAATATTCTGTACCGCAAAAAAGCCTTCTCCTCACTTGTGATAATGACAATGAAAGCCAAGCTTTTGGCCTATGCTGTACCAAAAAAAAATAAAATCACCCAGGTGATGACAATTAAATATTACGATTATAACATTGTGTTGGTGGCCAGTGGGGTGGAACAACGTCATTGGTCAGAATTAACCACGTGATGAAGACGGCCTAATATTGTATTTAATGCAATTTTCTTCCTGTAAACTGTATATAACTATATAACTATAACCATATATATAATGCTGCAAATTACTGTAAATTGACTATACTCTATATTAACTGCAAAACTGATAAGACTGATTAAATAATAGACAAATTAACTAAATGTATGTGCTGTTGTTTCATTAGTGTTTTAATTTAATATTTTTCTTTATATGATATTTATTATAATGTAATTTTGTTCAGATTATAATATATACTATAAATACTAACTATACTATAGTGATCTGCATTAAACAACCTGAACAAATCAGTCCTCTCTCTCTCTCTCGATTTGATCAAAAATGTAAATGAGGCCTTCCGATTAACAGTCCAGTGTACCCTAGCAACAGCCTAGAAACCACTCAGAACACCTTAGCAACTACCTAGGAATGCCTTAGCAACATCTTAGCAACCGCCTAGCAACCACTTCTCAACCGCTGTGCTTCCTGCCAACTGCCTTTGAGTCCCCGGCGCAGTCACGTTGGCTTTCTCAAGCCAACATCAAAGTTCGTCAACGAACTTTAGGTTCTAGTTATTAGGCTGGCTTGTGTAGCAAGCCAGACTACTGTTATCCTATTAAACTTATTATTATTAGGCTGGCTTGTGTAGCAAGCCAGACTACTGTTATCCTATTAAACTTATTATTATTATTCTATATTATTATTCTTCTTCTGAGACTAAAAATTAAACTCTATCTCGTCCTAGGCCTTTCAAGCTATGACCATCAAACTTGGGTCAGACCTCCGAACTATTCTGACTCGAGTTGCTATATCTTTTCCGACTGATCCGACTTTCGGTTTTCCGAAAAACGTCCCGGGACCGTCGGAAAAATCCCATAGACGTAACATTGGATCAAACTTTGCGACCTCATAACTCCGCGTCAGAATGTCACACAGACTTCTAACTAGGCTCATTTAACTCAGACCATCAATCTGCCAATGACTGATCACCTTTAAACTTTCTGGCCACGCCCTAGCAACCACTTTTGGACCCTAGAAACCGTCCCATAGACTTCCATTGCAAAAGACTCTCATTGACTTTACATTGGATCAAACTTTGTGAGCTCATAACTCTGCATCAAACTGTCCTACAGACTAATGGCTGAGCTCATTTAACTCAGTCTAGCCAGCAGCCAATCACCGATGGCCTTTTAACTTTCTAGCCACACCCTAACAACCAGATACTGCACCCTAGCAACTGTCCCATAGACTGCCATTAAAGAGGTTCAGACTGATATTGTCATGCTGCAGTGTGATAGAGACATGGGGGTTGTTTTTAACTGTTCATACTGGCAAGAAGCTTTGATACATCATCAGTCTAAGCTGTCAATCAACTCCATAGCAACAAAACAGACTAACCTAGCAACGATATGACACCAGCTATATCTCAGCATCAGAACATCGTAGAGAGGCGGGGGTTGGCTTGTTTGACTCATGCTCTTACACCATCTATCTATCTATCTATCTATCTATCTATCTATCTATCTATCTATCTATCTATCTATCTATCTATCTACATCTTTCTATCTATCTATCTATCTATCTATCTATCTATCTATCTATCTATCTATCTATCTATCTATCTATCTATCTATCTACATATTTCTATCTATCTATCTATCTATCTATCTATCTATCTATCTATCTATCTATCTATCTATCTATCTATCTATCTGTCTGTCTGTCTGTATCCATCTATCTATCTATCTATCTATCTATCTATCTATCTATCTATCTATCTATCTATCTATCTATCTATCTATCTATCTATCTATCTATCTATCTACATATTTCTATCTATCTATCTATCTATCTATCTATCTATCTATCTATCTATCTATCTATCTATCTATCTATCTATCTATCTATCTATCTATCTGTCTGTCTGTCTGTATCCATCTATCTATCTATCTATCTATCTATCTATCTATCTATCTATCTATCTATCTATCTATCTATCTATCTATCTATCTACCTCTTTCTATCTATCTATCTATCTATCTATCTATCTATCTATCTATCTATCTATCTATCTATCTATCTATCTATCTATCATGCTAACAATATGCTAATTCATGCTAGAAACATGCTAGTTACATGCTAATTTATACTAGAATCATGCTAGTAACATGCTAATTCATGCTAGAATCATGCTAACAACATGCTAATTCATGCTAGAATCATGCTAGTAACATGCTAATTCATGCTAGAATCATGCTAACAACATGCTAATTCATGCTAGAATCATGCTAGTAACATGCTAATTCATGCTAGAATAATGCTAGTAACATGCTAATTTATGCTAGAATCATGCTAGTAACATGCTAATTCATGCTAAAATCATGCTAGTAACATGCTAATTCATGCTAGAATCATGCTAACAACATGCTAATTCATGCTAGAATCATGCTAGTAGCATGCTAATTCATGCTAGAATCATGCTAACAACATGCTAATTTATGCTAGAATCATGCTAGTAACATGCTAATTCATGCTAAAATCATGCTAGTAACATGCTAATTCATGCTAGAATCATGCTAGCAACATGCTAATTCATGCTAGAATCATGCTAGTAGCATGCTAATTCATGCTAGAATCATGCTAACAACATGCTAATTCATGCTAGAATCATGCTAGTAACATGCTAATTCATGCTAGAATCATGCTAACAACATGCTAATTCATGCTAGAATAATGCTAGTAACATGCTAATTCATGCTAGAATCATGCTAGTAACATGCTAATTCATGCTAAAATCATGCTAGTAACATGCTAATTCATGCTAGAATCATGCTAACAACATGCTAATTCATGCTAGAATCATGCTAGTAGCATGCTAATTCATGCTAGAATCATGCTAACAACATGCTAATTTATGCTAGAATCATGCTAGTAACATGCTAATTCATGCTAAAATCATGCTAGTAACATGCTAATTCATGCTAGAATCATGCTAGCACCATGCTAATTCATGCTAGAATCATGCTAGTAGCATGCTAATTCATGCTAGAATCATGCTAACAACATGCTAATTTATGCTAGAATCATGCTAGTAACATGCTAATTCATGCTAAAATCATGCTAGTAACATGCTAATTCATGCTAGAATAATGCTAGTAACATGCTAATTCATGCTAGAATCATGCTAGTAACATGCTAATTCATGCTAGAATCATGCTAACAACATGCTAATTTATGCTAGAATCATGCTAGTAACATGCTAATTCATGCTAAAATCATGCTAGTAACATGCTAATTCATGCTAGAATCATGCTAACAACATGCTAATTCATGCTAGAATCATGCTAGTAACATGCTAATTCATGCTAGAATCATGCTAACAACATGCTAATTCATGCTAGAATCATGCTAGTAACATGCTAATTCATGCTAGAATAATGCTAGTAACATGCTAATTTATGCTAGAATCATGCTAGTAACATGCTAATTCATGCTAGAATCATGCTAGTAACATGCTAATTCATGCTAAAATCATGCTAGTAACATGCTAATTCATGCTAGAATCATTCTAACAACTTGCTAATTCATGCTAGAATCATGCTAACAAGATGCTAATTCATGCTAGAATCATGCTAGTAGCATGCTAATTCATGCTAGTAACATGCTAATTTATGCTAAAATCATGCTAGTAACATGCTAATTCATGCTAGAATCATGTTAAAAACATGCTAATTCATGCTAGAATCATGCTAATAACATGCTAATCTATCTATCTATCTATCTATCTATCTATCTATCTATCTATCTATCTATCTATCTATCTATCTATCTATCTTTTCATAGTTTTAAAAACTGTTTAAACTAAATAAACTATTACCGTCAGGCTTTCACAAGCCAGCCTCAAAGTTTGTTCTCAAACTTTAAGAATCTAGTTATTCTATATTATTATTCTTCTTCTGAGACTAAAAATTAAACTCTATCTCGTCCTAGGCCTTTCAAGCTATGACCATCAAACTTGGGTCAGACCTCCGAACTATTCTGACTCGAGTTGCTATATCTTTTCCGACTGATCCGACTTTCGGTTTTCCGAAAAACGTCCCGGGACCGTCGGAAAAATCCCATAGACGTAACATTGGATCAAACTTTGCGACCTCATAACTCCGCGTCAGAATGTCACACAGACTTCTAACTAGGCTCATTTAACTCAGACCATCAATCTGCCAATGACTGATCACCTTTAAACTTTCTGGCCACGCCCTAGCAACCACTTTTGGACCCTAGAAACCGTCCCATAGACTTCCATTGCAAAAGACTCTCATTGACTTTACATTGGATCAAACTTTGTGAGCTCATAACTCTGCATCAAACTGTCCTACAGACTAATGGCTGAGCTCATTTAACTCAGTCTAGCCAGCAGCCAATCACCGATGGCCTTTTAACTTTCTAGCCACACCCTAACAACCAGATACTGCACCCTAGCAACTGTCCCATAGACTGCCATTAAAGAGGTTCAGACTGATATTGTCATGCTGCAGTGTGATAGAGACATGGGGGTTGTTTTTAACTGTTCATACTGGCAAGAAGCTTTGATACATCATCAGTCTAAGCTGTCAATCAACTCCATAGCAACAAAACAGACTAACCTAGCAACGATATGACACCAGCTATATCTCAGCATCAGAACATCGTAGAGAGGCGGGGGTTGGCTTGTTTGACTCATGCTCTTACACCATCTATCTATCTATCTATCTATCTATCTATCTATCTATCTATCTATCTATCTATCTACATCTTTCTATCTATCTATCTATCTATCTATCTATCTATCTATCTATCTATCTATCTATCTATCTATCTATCTATCTATCTATCTATCTACATATTTCTATCTATCTATCTATCTATCTATCTATCTATCTATCTATCTATCTATCTATCTATCTATCTGTCTGTCTGTCTGTCTGTATCCATCTATCTATCTATCTATCTATCTATCTATCTATCTATCTATCTATCTATCTATCTATCTATCTATCTATCTATCTACATATTTCTATCTATCTATCTATCTATCTATCTATCTATCTATCTATCTATCTATCTATCTATCTATCTATCTATCTGTCTGTCTGTCTGTATCCATCTATCTATCTATCTATCTATCTATCTATCTATCTATCTATCTATCTATCTATCTATCTATCTACCTCTTTCTATCTATCTATCTATCTATCTATCTATCTATCTATCTATCTATCTATCTATCTATCTATCTATCTATCTATCTATCATGCTAACAATATGCTAATTCATGCTAGAAACATGCTAGTTACATGCTAATTTATACTAGAATCATGCTAGTAACATGCTAATTCATGCTAGAATCATGCTAACAACATGCTAATTCATGCTAGAATCATGCTAGTAACATGCTAATTCATGCTAGAATCATGCTAACAACATGCTAATTCATGCTAGAATCATGCTAGTAACATGCTAATTCATGCTAGAATAATGCTAGTAACATGCTAATTTATGCTAGAATCATGCTAGTAACATGCTAATTCATGCTAAAATCATGCTAGTAACATGCTAATTCATGCTAGAATCATGCTAACAACATGCTAATTCATGCTAGAATCATGCTAGTAGCATGCTAATTCATGCTAGAATCATGCTAACAACATGCTAATTTATGCTAGAATCATGCTAGTAACATGCTAATTCATGCTAAAATCATGCTAGTAACATGCTAATTCATGCTAGAATCATGCTAGCAACATGCTAATTCATGCTAGAATCATGCTAGTAGCATGCTAATTCATGCTAGAATCATGCTAACAACATGCTAATTCATGCTAGAATCATGCTAGTAACATGCTAATTCATGCTAGAATCATGCTAACAACATGCTAATTCATGCTAGAATAATGCTAGTAACATGCTAATTCATGCTAGAATCATGCTAGTAACATGCTAATTCATGCTAAAATCATGCTAGTAACATGCTAATTCATGCTAGAATCATGCTAACAACATGCTAATTCATGCTAGAATCATGCTAGTAGCATGCTAATTCATGCTAGAATCATGCTAACAACATGCTAATTTATGCTAGAATCATGCTAGTAACATGCTAATTCATGCTAAAATCATGCTAGTAACATGCTAATTCATGCTAGAATCATGCTAGCACCATGCTAATTCATGCTAGAATCATGCTAGTAGCATGCTAATTCATGCTAGAATCATGCTAACAACATGCTAATTTATGCTAGAATCATGCTAGTAACATGCTAATTCATGCTAAAATCATGCTAGTAACATGCTAATTCATGCTAGAATAATGCTAGTAACATGCTAATTCATGCTAGAATCATGCTAGTAACATGCTAATTCATGCTAGAATCATGCTAACAACATGCTAATTTATGCTAGAATCATGCTAGTAACATGCTAATTCATGCTAAAATCATGCTAGTAACATGCTAATTCATGCTAGAATCATGCTAACAACATGCTAATTCATGCTAGAATCATGCTAGTAACATGCTAATTCATGCTAGAATCATGCTAACAACATGCTAATTCATGCTAGAATCATGCTAGTAACATGCTAATTCATGCTAGAATAATGCTAGTAACATGCTAATTTATGCTAGAATCATGCTAGTAACATGCTAATTCATGCTAGAATCATGCTAGTAACATGCTAATTCATGCTAAAATCATGCTAGTAACATGCTAATTCATGCTAGAATCATTCTAACAACTTGCTAATTCATGCTAGAATCATGCTAACAAGATGCTAATTCATGCTAGAATCATGCTAGTAGCATGCTAATTCATGCTAGTAACATGCTAATTTATGCTAAAATCATGCTAGTAACATGCTAATTCATGCTAGAATCATGTTAAAAACATGCTAATTCATGCTAGAATCATGCTAATAACATGCTAATCTATCTATCTATCTATCTATCTATCTATCTATCTATCTATCTATCTATCTATCTATCTATCTATCTATCTATCTATCTATCTATCTATCTATCTATCTATCTTTTCATAGTTTTAAAAACTGTTTAAACTAAATAAACTATTACCGTCAGGCTTTCACAAGCCAGCCTCAAAGTTTGTTCTCAAACTTTAAGAATCTAGTTCTTCTTCTTCTTTCTTCTGAGACTAATTTTAAAGTCTATCTCCTCCTAACCCTTTCAAGCTTCATACCTCAAACTTTCGTCAAACCTTCAAACTGGTCTGACTCGGGTTGCTATATCTTTTCCGACTGATCCGACTTTCGGTTTTCCGAAAAACGACCCGGAAAATTCCCAAAATTCCCATTGACTTAACATTGGGTCAAACTTTGTGACCTCATAACTCTGCATCAGACGTTCCTACAGACTTCTAACTGGGCTCATTTAACTCAGTCTAGCCAGCAGCCAATAACTGATGACCTTTAAACTTACTAGCCACTCCCTAGCAACCACTTTTGGCACCCTAGCAACTGTCCCATAGACTTCCATTGTAAAAGACTGCCATTGACTTAACATTGAGTCAACCTTTGTGAGCTCATAACTCTGCATCAGACTGTCCTACAGACTAGAGTCAGGCCTCATTCAACTCAGTCTAGTCAGCAGCCAATCACTGATGACCTTTAGACTTACTAGCCACTCCCTAGCAACCACTTATGGCACCCTAGCAACTGTCCCGTAGACTTCCATTCAAAAGACTCTCATTGACTTAACATGGGATCAAACTTTGTGAGCTCATAACTCTGCATCAGACTGTCATAGAGACTAATGGCTGAGCTCAATTAACTCAGTCTAGCCAGCAGCCAATCACTGATGGCCTTTTAACTTTCTAGCCACACCCCTAACTACCACATACTGCACCCTAGCAACTGTCCCGTAGACTTCCATTACAAAAGACTCTCATTGACTTAACATGGGATCAAACTTTGTGACCTCAAAACTCTGCATCAGACTGTCATAGAGACTAATGGCTGAGCTCATTTAACTCAGTCTAGCCAGCAGCCAATCACTGATGGCCTTTTAACTTTCTAGCCACACCCCTAACTACCACATACTGCACCCTAGCAACTGTCCTATAGAATGTAATTAGCTGTGCTATCAAATGCTTACATGCATATCTTTGCATAGCAGTGTCCTATTGACTTGGGGGATGGCTCATCTGACTCAGACAACCAATGAGCATCTCAATATGATAATAAAGCTCACAAGCCACGCCCCCAAATTGATTCCATAGACTTCCATTAAAATAGGCCAAGATGCATATCTTTGCATAGCAGTGTCATAGAGACACGGGGGTTGGTTCATTAGACTAAGACAACCAACCACATTCAAGTTAACTCTGTAACCTCGCCCATAGCAACAAAACAGAGTACCCTAGCAACCATTCATCAACAGCTATATCTCAGCATCAGAACATCGTAGAGACTTGGAGATTGGCTCGTTTGACTCATGCTAGCAAACGAAACTTCCTATATGCTACACATGCTAGCAGTGACTAGCTACATGCTAATATTGACTAGCCAAGTACTGTAACTTGCTAGAAATGCTTACTAAGTATAAATGTTTTATCAAGCATGTATGTGAGGCTTGCCTAGTAACCAACCAGGGTACCCTAGCAACTGCCTAGCAACCACCCAAATTACCCTAGCAACCGCCTAGCAACCACCTAGCAACGGCCTAGTAATGCCTTAGTAAGGGCCTAGCGACCACTCAGGACACCCTAGCAACCGCTTAGCAACCACTCAGAATACCTTAGCAACCACCTAGCAACACCTTAGCAACCACCTAGCAACCACTTGGGACACCTTAGCAACCACCTAGCAACACCTTAGCAACCACCTAGCAACCACTCAGAACACCCTAGCAACTGCCTAGCAACGCCTTAGCAACCACCTAGCAACCACTCAGGACACCCTAGCAACCACCTAGCAACACCTTAGCAACCACCTAGCAACCACTCAGGACACCCTAGCAACCACCTAGCAACGCCTTAGCAACCACTCAGAACACCCTAGCAACCATCTAGCAACCACTTAGGACACCTTAGCAACCACCTAGCAACACCTTAGCAACCACTCAGAACACCCTAGCAACCGCCTAGCAACACCTTAGCAACCACCTAGCAACCACTTAGGACACCCTAGCAACCGCCTAGCAACACCTTAGCAACCACCTAGCAACACCTTAGCAACCACCTAGCAACCACTCAGGACACCTTAGCAACCACCTAGCAACACCTTAGCAACCACCTAGCAACCACTCAGAACACCCTAGCAACCGCCTAGCAACACCTTAGCAACCACCTAGCAACCACTCAGGACACCTTAGCAACCACCTAGCAACACCTTAGCAACCACCTAGCAACCACTCAGAACACCCTAGCAACCGCCTAGCAACACCCTAGCAACCACCTAGCAACGCCTTAGCAACCACTCAGAATACCCTAGCAACCACCTAGCAACCACTTAGGACACCTTAGCAACCACCTAGCAACACCTTAGCAACCACTCAGAACACCCTAGCAACCGCCTAGCAACACCTTAGCAACCACCTAGCAACCACTCAGAATACCCTAGCGACCACCTTGCAACACCTTAGTAACCACTTAGCAACTAGTCAGAACACCTTAGCAACTGCCTAGCACCACCTTAGCAACCACCTAGCAACCCCTCAAAACACCCTAGCAACCGTCTAGCAACACCCTAGCAACCACCAAGCAAATAGTCAGACCACCTTAGCAACTGCCTTGCACCACCTTAGCAACCACCTAGCAACCACTTAAAACACCCTAGCAACCGCCTAGTAAAATGCTAATTCATGCTAGAATCATGCTAACAACATGCTAATTCATGCTAGAATCATGCTAGTAACATGCTAATTTATGCTAGATGTATGCAAACAACATGCTAATTCATGCTAGAATCATGCTAGTAACATGCTAATTCATGCTAGAATCATGCTAACAACATGCTAATTCATGTAAGAATCATGCTACTAACATGCTAATTCATGCTAGAATTATCCTAGTAGCATGCTAATTCATGCTAGAATCATGCTAGTAACATGCTAATTCATGCTAGAATCACGCTTACAACATGCTAATTCATGCTAGAATCATGCTAGTAACATGCTAATTCATGCTAGAATCATGCTAACAACATGCTAATTCATGTAAGAATCATGCTACTAACATGCTAATTCATGCTAGTAATATGTTAACTCAAGCTAAAATCATACTAACATTCTATTTACACTTTAAAACCACTTCAAACTTTCAGATTCGGCTTTTCAAGCCACCATAAAGTTTGTCCTCAAACTTTAATATCTAGTTTTACTTGCTTTTCATCATCATCATCATCAAAATAGATTGATTTTACTACTTGAAATTAATGTCTTTGTGATCCTTTAGACTGAAAGTACAGCGTTGTTTTACTTGTCACACAAAAGCAAGTTTCTTACCTAGCAAACCACCATATGATGACGACTGTTTGGGTGGCACTCCAAAAAACAGCTGTCCTATTCTATCCAGATACTGAGGACAAAAGAAAGAAGAACAAAATGTGTGTTATTCACATGTCTGATAGTCCTACATCATATAGACTCCAAGCTACATTTATAACGTTGAAGCGAAATCTCTTTGTGTGCATTAGATTAGCAACATGCTAACTTCAAACTCTTCTGTAATCTGTTGAGAGTCACGCTAGCATTATTTGTGTATTTCTATGCTTTGGATTGTTTTGTGAGTTCTGGAAACACACAGCCAAGTATGAATATCTTGTTTTAGTGCACTTTAGTGACTGTCTGAATGCATTCGATCACATAAATGTTTCATTATGAAAGCACATCAAAAATGTTTTTACTTCTGAAAATGGTCAAAAGTGGAGGAGCACAAAATGTTTTAGTTCTTATTTAGCATCGTCCACTTGTGTTTAAACTGACGAAAGTGCATCTTGATGTAAACAAAGCCTGATATACCCTGAGGCCTTTTGAAAAAAACGAGTTGAACAAAATCTGGCTTGCAGAGTAAGTTTCTGGTTGACAAATCCAAAGAAATGTAAACCCAGAGTTAACTTTAGGGTGCATACACATGTAGTGACACGTGCAGCTAACAGCTATTCACATGAGATTGTCAGTCTAATTTAGTTCTCACAGTTCACGTCTCTGTTGAAAAATAACATGTTTCATTATTAAAAATCTAATAAATCAAAACATATACGAGGGTGAAATAAACACTGGTGATGCAGCAATAATTATGACGGCAACTTAAAGAAAATACAATAATGCAATCAAATTTTTTAATTGAATAATTTAAGTTGGCGAGGCAGTGGCGCAGTAGGTAGTGCTGTCGCCTCACAGCAAGAAGGTCGCTGGTTGGCGTCCGCTCTGGTTGGCTCCGTTCAGTTGGCGTTTCTGTGTGGAGTTTGCATGTTCTCCCTGCCTTCGTGTGGGTTTCCTCCGGGTGCTCCGGTTTCCCCCACAGTCCAAAGACATGTGGTACAGGTGAATTGGGTAGGCTAAATTGTCTGTAGAGTATGAGTGTGTGTGTGGATGTTTCCCAGAGATGGGTTGCGGCTGGAAGGGCATCCGCTGCTTAAAACTTGCTGGATAAGTTGGCGGTTCATTCCATTGTGGCGACCCCGGATTAATAAAGGGACTAAGCCGACAAAAGAATGAATGAATGAATAATTTGAGTTCACAAACTGCTCAAAATACAGACATTCATTCATTCATTTATTTTCCTTCAACTTAGTCCCTTATTTATCAGGGGTCGCAGAATAAACAGCCAACTATTCCAGAATATGTTTTATGCAGCGGATTACCTTCCCACCGCAACCCAGTACTGGGAAACATAAACACACTCATAAATACACTCATACACTACGGACAATTTTGTTTATTCTATTCACCTATAGTGCATGTCTTTGGACTGTGCGGGAAACTGGATCACCCAGAGGAAACCCACGGGGAGAACATGCAAAATCCACATATAAATAACCACTGAGCCACCGTGCCCCCCCAAAACAGACATATTAAAGCTAATTTATTTGTTAATGTTTAAATGCAAGTGATGATTCAAAAACCTTAGTAATATTAATTAAAATATTAACAATTATTTGAATAGATAATATAAAAGTGTAAAAGACTTTAATTTGGAGTGTAAAAGACTTTGGAGTGAAAAAGATGCACAGGGACTATCAGGTGTATAAGATATGCGTCACTTTACTCACAGCTGACTGGTCCTGACTGGGTTCATGATCTCTAAACCCGAATGAAACCTGATCTGGAGCAGGTCAGCGGTGCAGTTTAAGTTACCATGAAAACCTCATTACAGATGAGTTTTTGCTCAAACTCTGCAGGTTTTATCAAGTCAAATTTAAGACCCATTTAAAACCTTTGTGAATTAAATTTTAGAGTTTTTTCTAATAAATAAATAGTTTTTTCTATATAAATAAACTTGCCTTGCCTAAGGGATTTAATCTAAAAATCTAATGTATTTATTTCTTAACAACATACTTTAATGTGTCAAAACAAGAAAACTCCAGTATATACTGGCTTTTGGTCCAAATTAATTGATTATAACTTCTATTCAACCAACAGGTTTCTGTTATAAAACCTTAAGTTTCACGCCTTTTCAGAAATGTTATGTCTAAACACCCTTACTTTTGTATCAATGGAAGATAGTGTAAAGGGATATATTGCTCTGTTATTATCAAGAGGAACCATGTAATTGTTTTCTTTTCCCTGGGAATTAGGGAATTTAATTTGGAGAAATTGCTGTAAAAAATGTCTAACAGCGCTTGTAAATTGAATCTCTTTGCAATAAAAAAAAACCTAAATATAAACTTAAATATATATTAAAAAAGTTTTATTAAGATGGATTGTTGGAGATTGGATGGATGTCGGGTCGCTTGGGTAGCTTTACTTGGACAGAATAGACAACTAAGACCAGTTTAAAATGATTTAAGACACATAACACAATATTTCAGTGAATTTAAGTCTTTTTAAGGCCTTTGTTAAGACCTCGCACACACCCTGAAACTAAATGTGAACTTATCTGGGTAAAAACCCAAAGTGGCTTAGTTAGAGCATTAGTTACTTTTATTTTCGTCTGTGCTTCTATCTCTAAGCAAGACCTGATTGAGAGAAATCATTTACTAACTCACCTCATTATACATAGGGTCTTTCTTCAGTGATGGTTGATACTGCTCGCATAACACTGTGAAGACTGTCAACTTCCCTCTGAAAAGAAAGCCACAATCATCTGGAAATTAGGTTGATTGTATTGTTACAAATATACTGATGAATCAATTAAAGATAAAGCTGTCTGGTCTTTTTATAGGCTTTTCAACATTTTAGAAACAATCCTGAGGTAACCCACCAGCTTCTCATTTCCAAGTAAATCGGAATACTTCAGTAACTTTCTTAAGTTGCATCCACAAGCTGCTTTTGCTGACAGCATACAGAGGTAACAAGGCAAGTATGATGAAATAGATGACCATATTTACTGAAATCCCTTCATCTGATTGATTTCAGAAGGCAGTGTAGTGTATAATTTGTTGCCCGTAATATTCCATTATCCTATTTGATTCCATGACTGCTTTATAATAAGTAATGTGGACTTACAAATGTAGAAAATCATGGAAACTGTGCATTTCAATGCAGTAGTTTTTAACTAGAAAAGTTATGTACATTGTGTTTTACATGATGACATTCTAAAGATTGAGTCTGACAGCCCAA
The DNA here is from genome assembly GCF_052040795.2 of Danio rerio. Lineage (NCBI taxonomy): Eukaryota > Metazoa > Chordata > Actinopteri > Cypriniformes > Danionidae > Danio > Danio rerio. Next base: position 12,040,350 of record NC_141032.1, read on the forward strand.
TGAGAATCAATTAATGAGAATCATTAACCTTTTGTCTTACTGTCCATTGGCCTATTCCGAAGAAAAGCTAATGCTCAAGTTCAAGGCACTGCTGTGCTGTTTGTCTTCATCAAAGTTCAGGGTAATTCTGCCAGGCTGTTTTGATTATCACCTATGAATTTGACTGTTTTGTTGATTATATCAGGGTAAGTGAAACTTCAGTGTCTGAACAAGACTTTAAACCATTCACTTAATTTACATCCTTTGTTAAATGTTGTCGGGGTAGTTTCTTTTTCTCCAGCTATAAGCACTGCCCACCTAAAATGTATACAAAATTTTACAAAACAACTTTAGTTAGACTTATTGCTAGACTACTTCTCAAACTTTTCTAAAACAAACTTTGTAACAGCAGCAATGGTGAGTTTTCTAGAATTGGGAAACACCGAGCTACAGCAAACACTGACCTACAGGACATTGAACATTTATAAAAGCCTGACGTTGAGTTTTAAAGTGTAAAGACAAGGAGCAACTCACCCATCCACCGCCAGCAGGAGGAACCAGAGGAAATTGAGCAAAGGCTGAACAAAAGGAGGACCCTTCTCTATAGACGGATGCTTCTGTGTGTATGTGGTGAACACCACCAGTGCACTAGTCTTGTTTTTTAGACAAAGGAACCTGTGGTCAAGACAAGATGCTAAGATGAGTATTATCATAACAAAAATGCTAACTTAATCAACAAACAACAAAATTAGTGAATACTATAAACCTATATTACAAAAAAGGCAGCTACATAAAGTTGAATAACTGCATATGCATAGACTTATAAAAAGCAGAACTTGATGGATAAGATGATAAAAAAGTAACTCACTCATCATTCCATTGCACGATTTTCCAAGTATTCTAAACGGTACTTGTGTAGACCTTTTTCTTAGAATGCAAAATTACCCATTATGCTTTGCGTGTATGTGCAAGGAAAAATCTAAGAACTTCAGGTCGGCAGCTGATGCGTGTAAACAGTCACATTTGGACAGCTTTGAAACAATAGTTTTAATCTATTTTACCTGCTTTTATCATCTTTGAACTAATTTTTGAACTAACTTTTAATACTGTTGTCGATCAGCGCCACCTCCTGGACTGATCATTTAACAAATGCGATCTAATACGATGGAAAACAGCTGCTGTGAGGCATTTTCCCCTCATTGTCAGATGGCATTGTGCTGTTTAAACGAAGCCTCGTCATAGCTAAAGTCAACAGTTTTTCTCTCTTTTAAATATATACCCAACCCAAACAAATGTAATTCACCAAAATGTTTGACACGCACACGTAGCTTACTGTACTGTCCCACTAACACACTGATTTAATAAGTGTCACAAAGTGGAAATATAGGCTAGTGTCATTTTGAAATGACAGAAAAACTCAGATAAAAGATTAATAAGACTATTTTCAATTTCATAAGGGAGCTTTTACAGCATCGATAATGTAGATTTTAATAAGTTTAACAACAAAACACAAGTAAATACCGCTATTCCGCCTAGTCTCTCCCTATATTGTTTACCATGCGTGTTTAAGGAGGCATGGCTCTAGACGGCAGGGGAGGGACTGTGATTCAGAGATTTATGCTAAACTGTTAGTTTTGTGGAAGATCACCAACTGCACCTTTAAAAAAATAAGACTTTCCCTAGCCAATTGGAAAAATATATTAGAAAAATCTTTGAAACAGCACTTGGGAAATATTTGGGGTTAATAACAATATGACTTAAACTTTACATAAATGTGTCTGCATGTTAGGGACATGCGGATGATCAGCTTTCAATCCATTATGGCTAAACTCTCCAGCAAGTCCACAAATCTCCTGCTTAACTATATTCCAGACCCCACATTAAACATCCTGAGATGGGACCATCACATTGAGTTATCGACAGGCTAAAAGTTTTTATTGTGCAGCCACGATTGCTGGTCTGATTTAGGTTATGAGGAATATATGAACAGTTCATTCAAAAAAGTAGTTCTTGTCATTTTCTGATCTCATGTTTCTATGCTGAGAGTTAAAGAGTACAATATATAATTTTTTTTAAAAGAGGCATCATAATGGACGTGGAGCTCCGCGAGCCGAGGGCAGGAGTGGGCGTGGCCAGCAGGGGAGAAGGAGGGGAGTGAACAACTGTTGTCAGTTAACTCACAAAATGAGACACAAACCGTGAGGAGACGCATGAGTATATAGTTTACAATCATTATAGATTTAAATCATCATAAAGATAATCGTGTTTATATAAACACTGTAAATGAGGACTTTTTCCCCAATCCCTGGGTCTGAATGCAGACTCAGTGCAGCACGTCTCTTCTCATAGGATAAGAAAACACCGTTATAAATAATAATGAGAAAACGACACGTCATCTTTGTACTTGCAGTTTTTTCGCTATGTCACCGCTTTTGATCTGCCCAAAAAACATTTTAAACCCGGAAGACGAAATTAGCTGACAAAAGCTCAAAATTATCCAGTTTTTCCCACAATTAAAGCTAACAGGTGCTAACATAGTCTTAATTGATGCTTAACATACACAAATCTGTCAATCTCAAAAAAAGTACTCCAGGGTTTCGTGAACCTTTAACATTTAATTATCACCTAATAACAATAATGACAATAATAACAATATGACTTTTTTATTTTGTTTAAAACAACATTAAAAAATACAGTACTGCCACCTAGTGAAATCCTATATGCATTATATATCTGTTCCAACTTCCTGTAATTTTTAGAAGTTTAAAACGTTTTTAAAACGGAGCATGTTTGAAATAAAGTAAAAACCGCCATTTAATTCTTAACCCCTATAATCGCTAGAGCCACATGGTGTCAGTAAGCGTGCATATATGTGTGTGTGTGTACTGCAAACGGCATTTGTGAGACTCATCGTTTCAGAAAGGCTTGAATAAACTCCACCACATATACATCAAATTAACTTTTTTTTTTTTTTGACTAATGAGCTGTTTTTCAGCTTCATCCGAGTCTTTGTCACTGACTGCTGTTTATCTGACATAACGCATTTCGACAGGCATGTAGGAGCAGTGGGCAGGAAGAAGCAGCTCATTTGGATTTAAAGCCACAGGCTACAAAAACAGCTACACTGAACTCAGACACCAAAATGGGCAGATTCTGGAGGCTATAATAAATAATCTGATGAGTATTTTAAGCTGAAACTTTACACATTTTGGAGACACCAAAGGCTTATCTTACATCTTGTAAAAGGGATAAAATAGGTGCCCTTTGATAAAAACAAACATAGTTAGTAAATAATCTATAATAATGTAGTAAAATAATGAAAATTTTGTCATTTAGTAGCTGACAGCCCCAGTCCATTATTCACTTCCATACAATAGTCATATCTCCTTTTGTATTTTGCAGTCATCAAAGTAGCATTAACAAGCATTAGGGAGTGTATAAATGACAATCATTTTTGTTTTGTTATCTTCAAACTTTTAGATGAAACTCCGGAACTCACTGTAAGACGGCCTGTGCTACAAACATGTCCACCTCTCCATGAAAGCCTCGCGCTGATGAATACTCCACCAGCATCTGTGCACAGCCTTCCCCATCAGATGAGCGCAGGAAATGATAACGGGATTCACTGTAGTTTTGTTCTAAATGCAAACGAATACTGTAAATATACACATTGCACATTCTCAGAGCAGGGGCCCGTTCTTCGTACCTGGATTACTCCGTTAGCTGAATTTGGATATTGACGATTTGACACAATCCAGGATCGTTTCGTTCTTCAAAGCTGATCCGAGAGTTGTTGTCATGGCAACAGTTCTGCTAGCTCAAACCTGATCGGGAGCAGGTTCAATTCATATAAACAGGACTAAATCGGCTCAGTTCAAGCAAAGATAATACAGAAAGTATGTACCGAATTCTGATATTTTCTTACAGTAGTAGTTATATAAACTTGTGAAAATAGTAAATATTTTTTAACTATACATATAAAGTTATAGTTATTAAAAAATAATGTTATATATATTAATAAAACTTATGCAATCTGCACCCTTGAAATGAAAGTACAAAGACTGCCACCTGGTGGTGCAAAGAGAAAACTTATTGATATGAACTTTTTAGATCGCTTTAGTACAATTTGTGTATAATAGAAATGCACAATGTGTAACTTTTTTAAAAGCAATAAAACATGTATGCAGTCATAAGCATGTTTTGACAGTTAATATGACGGTGATTTGATGCTTTATTAAAATTGCAGACGCCTTTACCAATATCAAAATGCTTTTGTAAACAACCAGTTATTCTTTACACAGATTAAAAACGGCTACTATAATAAAGAAAATCTTTTCTAAATGTAGAACTAAATACACTGATTTGCATTGAAATACATGATGAATACTCTTGACACATGAAAGTGTAAAGCCTGCAGCTCACAACAAATGTGTAAAGTTATTGCGTGTCATATTTAACAAACCGTTTACTGCTAATTTTATGTAATTTTGCTCACATGGATAGTTGAATATTAATCAGATGATGTCATTACGCTGCTGTGCCGTCAGCCAATCGTTGCATTGCTGATCATGATTTCGAGGATCGATAGACCTGTCCTTCACAACACAAGCAGCGATCTCAGATCAGTTCATCCAGACATTCTAATCTGATTCGCGAACTTGTTTGAAGAACCAAATTAGCGAGAGATCAGTTATCAAGATTAAAAGATCCAGGATCTGCCAAATCATCTTAGATCATTTAAAGTACGAAGAACAGACCCCAGCTAAGAATCTTTTTCCAGATTGTTTCTGTTTTACCTTTCCACAATGTGAGCGCCAGCAGCTGGTGTAGTTTGGGGTGGCCCAACTTTCCTGACCCTCCTGATGACCACTTGATCGCTCTGGAGACAAATGCCACCCGCTCGGGTGAATTTGGGTCCATCAAGCTGAAAAGTTTAGCCAGATGCTCTAGAACAAACATCAAGAATGAAATATGAAGTAATTCAAATTAAAAGGCCATCACATAAGTGTTCTGTGAAAGAATGTGCAAAAATGTATATTATTTACATTTTTTAAAGCAACTTTTATTTACCAATTAACTTAAATTTACCATTTTTGGATTTATTCAGAAGAATGGGTCTGGGTCTGGCAGAAGCACTTTTTACTTAGCTTAAGCTTAGCATAGATAGTTGAATCGGATTAGACCACTAGCATCCCACTCAAAAATGAACAGAGTTTTGAGAATTTATCCAATTTAGGGTTGAAATTTCTCTTCATCGTATACCAAGACTGACAGAAAATTAAAACTTGCTATTTTCTAGGATGATATGGCATAATAATCAAGGAACTTCGCTGCTGTACCATGGCTGCAGCGGGTGCAAAGATATTACACAGCACCTGCAAATCACCTTTTTTTTTAAAGTAGAGTGTTCCTCAAAAAAAATTTATCCTATGGTTAAATATACTGTTATTTTCAGCATCAAATTTCTACAGATTTTTGTTAAAGTTTAGCATTTTTTTATATTAAAAAAAAAAATATATATATATATATTAAAAACAAATAATTGAAAAAACTTTTTTCATTTACTATTTATTTTTTGTTTACTATTTATTTACTATGCGCTACCTGATAAAAGTCTTGTCCCCTATCCAAGTTTCAGGAACAATAAATTATACACTTGACTTCAAGTTGATCATTTGGTATCAGTAGTGGCTAACACAAAAGGCAAAGCCCTCTAGATTACGCTTATTTTACCAAAATAAAAATATGATCATGCCTTGATTTTTAATTATTTCATTAGGACAGTAATGTCTGACTTTGCTTAGACAAAAGTCTTGTCACTTAACAGAAATAATGTACAGTATAGAATATAAAGTCATACTGCAGTGAAAAAATAATTAACTTTGTGTATGACTCCAATGAGTTTAGACTGCATTTCTACATCTCTGCAATAACTCAAATAACATATTAATAAAGTCATCTGGAATGCCAAAGAAGCATTCTTGCAGGACTCCCAGAGTTCATCAAGATATTTTGGATTCAACTTTAATGTCGCCTCCTCCATCTTACTGGGCTGCCCAATCCTGGAGCACCTTGACCTTCTTTGTTTTCAGGAACTTTGATGTGGAGGCTGAAGTATGAGAAGGAGCGCTATCCTGCTGAAGAATTTGCCCTTTCCTGTGGTTTGTAATGTAACAGGCAGGCAGCACATTTGTCTTGATACTTGGCTGTTGACGTTGCCATCCACTCTGCAGATCTCTCGCACACCTCCATACTGAATGTAAGCCCAAACCATGATTTTCCTTCACCAAACTTGACTGATTTCTGAGAGAATCTTGGGTCCATGCGGGTTCCAATAGGTCTTCTGCAGTATTTGTAATGATTGGGATGCAGTTTAACAGAATGATCAAATGATCAACTAGAAGTCAAGTTATTATTTGTTGCTCTTTACAACTGGGATCGAGGACATGACTTGTGTCAGGTAGCGTTTATTTACTTATTTAATAGTTTTGCCTTATATAAAATGTTCAAATCAAATTTTCTACAATGATTGTTTAAATCATTGAAATAATGCTTCAAATATTTTTGTTTTATATTTAGGTGGCAATTCAAAAAGAAAACGTATAGGGATTTTATATATAAAACAGAAAACAAATGCAAGCACTTTAAAAGAGCATTTTCAGATAATGTTTCCAAAAACTTTATTTCACAATATTGTGTGAAAATTATATGTCTAAATATGAGCGAGAATGTCACTGTTATGTAAAAATGTAATATACTTATTCTAAGCTGTGCTTCTAAAAAATTATGAAAAGAATATACTGTTTTATTTTACTTTAAATATTTAAAACTTATTGTTTGAGAAAGAGTAAGTATATAATTATTATAATTATATTGATATAATTATAATTGATCTGTATTTTGGGGGCTGCACTGTGATCCTTAAAAAGAATTGTGTATAACTCTTTTGTGAAAACTGTTCAACAAGATTAACTATTGTTACACTAAATAAAAAACTATTTAGTGGGTGACTTCTGTAATCCATGGTACAAATGTAGGTCATTATTTTTAGTTTACAAAACAAGACACAATCCAATGGATAATTCTAAACAATCTACAGAATTTAAAGCAGTATTGGATGCTTGAAAATCCCTTTTTGTTTTTGACCCCTAAATTGAATGCAATAATCCACCAACTGTACATTTCTGTCAAAATAATACTAACAATCACCAACACAGTAGCCTCAATAGTGTACTTTTCATCAAACCCACCTAGTGTTTCATCATCTACTTTGGCCTCAGATTTCTCCAGGGACTCTAGTACCAGCATGGACAGATCTGAAGCACTGTTTTGCTGTTTTAGGAAACAATCATTAGCACAAAGATCCAACTCAAAGAGGGAAAGCAATTCTAACAGTGTAGTGTAGGGCTACAGTGTAGGGCTGCACACTATATAATTTCAACATCGATAACGTAATGTTCAAATCTGCAATATTCACATTGCAGAATCTACAATATCAAGTTGGGATTATAATAACCAGCCAACGCAGTTCATAACATGTGCAACGTTTAACCCTAATAGAGTGAATTATTTTAATTTGGATGCATTTTTAGGCCCTGTGACTGAAGATTTTAATCTAATTTAAGCCAAGTCATAAAAAGTTTAATTTAATTTTATTATTTATAAAATGAAGACTACAGAGCAGGGGTGTCCAAACTCGGTCCTAGAGGGCCGGTGTCCTACAGATTTTAGCTCCAACTTGCCTCAACACACCTGCAAGGATGTTTCTAAAGCCTAGTAAGAGCTTAATTAGCTAGCCCAGGTGTGGCTGATTGGGGTTGGAACTAAACTTTGCAGGACACCCGCCCTCCAGGACCGAGTTTGGAGTTTGCCTGCTACAGAGTGTTAATCCACATATGATTAATGAATTTCTGTATCTTAATACTGTTAGAAGCCACAGAAAAATCACTAAACATTTTATTTATATCTTTATTTAGTTGAACTCATATATCCTTTCTTTCCTATATTTTACACAGATACTCCCCTACAAAAATAATTCCAATCCATCTAAAACGATTAATTATTAGAGTTTAGAGTTACAAGTCATCTTGTAAAACTATACTCATATTGCAATCTCTCAGACAAACAAAATATTTCAATGGCGTTTTTTTTTTTTACAATATTGTTGCAGCCCTATTTTAGAGTATTCTTGACAGGCTCTTGTAGACATTTAGCTTCTAATAGAAGAACACATACCTGATTATAGCTAAAGAAGAGCAACGCTCCATTATACATCAACTCTCTGGCCTCCGCATGCTTTGCTTGTGACAAGTACCTGCATCCAAACACAAAGGAAAGAGTTACTCAGTGGTTGTGTGTAACACTAAAGATAATACACTAACATTCTTTATCAACCAACCAGTCTTCCACCACATTATATTCCACCACGCTCTTTAAAGCCTGTGCAAGATCAAATTGTACAATGTTTGTTTTGCTAGCGCACATTGTGTTTCTTTACGTGTTATAGAATAAATAAGTGCAGGTTAATCTAGTTAAAAAAATCTGAGCATTTGTTTCCACGTTTTGATGTCCAGTGTTGACATCAGTTAGACGGCTTAAACTACAATATTCTTATTTTCTATCATCTTTGCTATGATCCTTTATTTTGCAAGTGTTGGTTAAGTGAATTAGGCAAGCTGTTGGACAACAGTATTTGTTTTGCAGCTAATCTAATAACAAAAATATATTCTTAAGGATAATACTACAGTATTGACCTTAAAATAGATTTTTTTTTAATTCTAGCCAAACTCAAATGTCTTCAAGACAAAATTATAGAAAAATTATGAAAACATCCTTGCTCCATTAAACAGCACTTGGGAATTATTGGAAAAAGAATAAACATTTCATAAGGAAGTCAGGCTGCACAATATATCATTTCAGCATCGATATTATGTCACAAGATTTCCAATGTTGAGTTATGATTGTAGTTGACCAGAACACATAAGATTTGTGGAGACACAGAACTTAACCATAATATAGTGAAAGTTTATCGTCTGCATGTGTTTTTGAGGCCTGTGACTGTAAAAAGATTTTAAAGCATTTTAATAGCACATAAAGAAATTTAATAAAGATCTGTTAAAGCACTGTTTATATATAATTAAACAAAATAGAACAATTTTATATAATAGTATACATCTATAATCTATCTATCTACAGTTGAAGTCAGAATTATAAGCCCCTTTTGAATTTTTTTTCTTTTTTAAATACTTCCCAAATGATGTTTAACAGAACAATGACATTTTCACAGTATGTCTGATAATATTTTTTTTTTATTTTGGAGAAAGTCTTATTTGTTTTATTTCAGCAAGAATAAAAGCAGTTTTTAATTTTTTTAAAAACCATTTTAAGGTCAAAATTATTCACCTCTAAAGAGCTGTAGAATATCGACAAAATTTTTATAGCTTAAAACCAATCAAACAAACCATCGATATACAATAACTTGCCTAATTACCCTAACCTGCCTAGTTAACCTAATTAATCTAGTTAAGCCTTAAAATATCTCTTTAAGCTGTATAGAAGCGCCTTGAAAAATATCTAGTAAAATATTATTTACTGTCCTCATGGCAAAGATAAAATAAATCAGTTATTAGAAATGAGTTATTAAAATATTAAGTTTAGAAATGTATTGAAAGAGTCTTCTCTCCATTAAACAGAGATTGTGGAAAAAATAAACAGGGGGCTAATAATTTTGACTTCAACTGTAAATATATATTATAACAAAAGTATGACAAACTACCTATTTTTTTCTATTACATTCTTCTCCCAAATAATTTATGATCAGTATAACTGTTTCTCAAATTAACATTTCTTGTTTTTTCTTTATCATCAAATATCTGGTCTATGTTTATTTGATAATGTAGTTAATTTCTCAACAGTCAAAATTAAGATAAAAGTGCCATTTTGGTAGTGAGCTTACTAGAATCTGTCATAAACGTTTTCTAAATAGGTAGCTTACTAGGCTGAGACCATTATGGCCAAAATTGCCATTTTTGCTAGACACTTTACAGCTGCTCGCCAGGTTTTGAGACCATGATGTCCAAAAATGCAGCTTAAATGTTAGACAGCTCGCAAGGTTTACAGTATAAACGCTTATATATATATATATATATATATATATATATATATATATATATATATATATATATATATATATATTAAAATGTAAAGCAGCTCGTTAGGTTTAGAGACTATGATGCTCAAAATGCTGTCTTTATGGGCAGCTTACTACACACAGCAGGTCATCAAAAGGAAAAATGAATGGCAGATATACGTTTTATGAAATACATTTTGTCTTGTCTTTTTGTTATCGAGAGAACTACCTTCCATTAGAGCAGGACTTTAAACATGATGCAAATTTCACAACACTGCTGTTTTGCCAGCTTTATTGCTATATTTTTGAACTTCAGAGAAATGCTCCAATAAATCTGACTCTCGTATAATATGTAATTGCGTTCTAGTATCATATTATTATATTTCGCTCATAAAACATAATACTCAGCCGGAAAATTCATTAATCAACCTTATTCTTCTGATTAGCATGTAGCTAAACAGGCTCACGCTATTCTGACGTGAATGACATAGGAAATGGCCAATAAGAGATCAGATGAAATCCCAGAGGCGGGTCAGGAAGAGCAATCGACCAATCAGCGTATCGAATGAACGTGCTTCGTTGACAACCAGAAAGATCTGGAAGCGACAGGGCCCCAACCAGTCACTGTAATTTCTGTGATAAACAATAAAACTGACCTGAAGAATAGTGTGCGGTACATCTGATGTGCCTCATAATAATCTCCTCTTTCCACACTGGCTCTCAGTTTGCCTTCCACTCGCTGTACTCCTCCGCGGTTCCTCGCGCTGGAGCTCTTCAGAGACTCCTGCTCCGACATGACTGCTCCGACCAACCGAACGCGATCACTGAGCCTTCAGACTCGCCGTACTTCACATTGACCTCCACTGACGGACGCGTACCTCTTTTCTTTTACCGCTATGTTTGGTTATCGTCATTACGAGAAAACACTAAATGTTTTCGACAGTTTGGAAAGAAACGCGATTACAATGATAATAATATGCGAGTATAAATGTACATTATTATTGTTAAAGATAAATGAACTAGCATTATTCATCGGTTTATGGCAAGCCGTTTTCACATTTAATCTATAACCCGTACTAGTATGTATTTTCATGTTACTAGTTCTTATTTTTTAGATACTTAATCTTTTCCATTACGTACTAGTACTTATTCATTAGATAACGTTATTAGCAGTGTTGAAAAAAGTTATATATTGCAAGTTTACCTCTACCTTATCTCTTTTAAAAAAAGTAAAAAAAGAATAAATAAATGCAAATTACAATAAAATAACATAGCACAGTTATACTCACATTGGGTCCTCAAAAAGTAACTAACACATTTAGTTACGTTTTATTTATTTTTTAAATGACTACAGATTGTAATATATTAGGTACTTTTTCCCAACACTGGTTAGTCCATATAGATAGTGCTATTTATTAGATACTCATTCATTAAATACTATTAATTCATTTTCTTGTCGGCTTAGCCCCTTTATTAATCCGGGGTCGCCACAGCGGAATAAACCGCCAACTTATCAAGCACATTTTTATTCAGCCCTTTAAGCCGGAAACATCCACACACACACTTATACACTACGGACACTTTAGCTTACTCAATTAACCTGTACCACATGTCTTTGGAATGTGGGGGCAACCGGAGCACCCGGAGGAAACCCACGTGAACACTGGGAGAACATGCAAACTCCACACAGAAACACCAACTGAGCCGAGGAAAGAACCAACAACCTTCTTGCTGTTAGGCAACAGCACCACCTAATGCGCCACTGCGTCGCCTAATTAGATACTAGTACCTATTAAATAGATACTAGTACTTATGTATTAGATACTAGTTCTTATTCATAGATGTTAGTGCTTATTCATTAAATGCTAGTGCTTATTCAATATATTCTAGTGCATATTTTTTAGATACTAGTGTTTTTTTTAAAAAATATACTAGTGCTTACTTATTAGACTGTTTTTTATATTAGATACTAGTACTTATTCGTTAGATACTAATACCTATTAAATAGATACTATTACTTATTCCAGGGCCGGCCCAAGCCTTCAGGGGGCCCTAAGCAGGATTTTATTTGAGGCCCCCTTGGTGCAAACAATATGACAAATTATTGTCAATCCTTAATTTTTTGCACACTATAAATTTAAAACACACATTATTGATTTTATTCGCTGTAGCTGTGTTGCTTACATCATAAAATATAGCCTATGTTTTAAGACAATTCTAAATATTATTCTGCAGAAACAACTTCCTATTGATCCAACTTTTTGTATGACTACTTGCCACAAATGTAAATAATTAGACACAAAACATTAATATCGGCTGGAAGCAGCTGGATATTAATATTTCATTAATATGAAACAAAAGCAGCTGGAAGTAGCCAATAACATACTGATTTTTATTATTATTCAACGCTGCCAAACAGTCAAACATAGTGACAATAAAGATATTTTTTTTTTTTTAAATTGGATATAAATGTTATCACTGAAAAAAATTCATATTATATTTTGTAGTTCAAACAACTTAAAACATCTATTTAAATTAAAATCAAATTAAATCAGGAAGCATTTTTTAGACATACTCGCATATCAATCAAATTACTAAATATGTACAAAAATTGTTCAGTTTTCAGAAATAATTCTAAATTAAGTGCATTTTTTGTAAAACAAATTTATTTGCCAATGAGATAAGTAAAATAATCTTATTTAAAACCTAAAACAATATTTTTATTTACCCTAATTGGCAGATAATAGAGCTTTTTTTGATGAAAAATTCACAATATTTTGACTAAATATCCTTCTAGAAAATGCTTATTGGTTTAAGAATTTTTAGATATTTGGACTAAAAATCACACAAAAACTATAAGAAAGTAAATCATTTTTGCAGTGTATTTACCAACTGTTAATTGTATAATTCAGAAGCTTATTTTTTTAATCGCCAAGTTTAGAAAAAAAGCATTTTGCTGCTGTTCCGGGCACTGCTGCTTCAATCACAATATCAATGATTCTGCGATATATTGATAGATCAAGAAAACCAGCCACAATATATCACAATTTTGGTAAATGAAGGGGGAAAATGCATCAAAAATTTATGATTAATTTCTTTTATAAACATGCATTTATAGAATTGCAACAATGTAAAACAAGTGCACATCTGTCAAACAAGCTTAAAAATGCTGATGTGCAGAGAGGAGTTTATGAGTGAAGAGAGCACATCTCTATCACAGCAGCAAAATCTCAATTTAGTGGAATGTGCATTTAAGAAAAAAACTGCCAAAATACTAATTTATTGCTTTCTATAGATATTCTATATTCTATAAATATTATATTTTCTGTAAACTTAAAACACTTATTACAACTTGACCAACTAATTTTATGTAAACATGGAAACATTTTATGCTACGACCTGGTTTATTTTCAATAAAAAAATAAGTATTCCCACTATTTTTTCAACTGATCAGAATGCTCTGAGAGGTGAGCACAGACTCCTCTGAGCATTTATGTTTTCAGCAGTGGAGAACATTAGTTATTTACTCATCTATTTCAGTTTTTTAATTCCCCTAATATTTTTTGCCAAAATACCTTCTACAAGATTTTGACAAGGTCTGTAAGAGTCAAATAAACGCAAGTCCCTTCTAATTAAATTTTCATGTCCTATTGATATCTTTATATATTTTGGCGGAGTTAAAAGGTTTGAGCACAAGTTGCACTGGCCGCGGGCACGCGCGAACGATTTAGCAAAGTGAAAGCGCGTCTGTTAGAAAGAAACTAGTGGCAAATTCGGGGGAGCTGGATGTCTAAAACACACAAATACAGTAGCTTTTGATGAAGGGTCCTTTTCTGCTGGAGATACTGTTGCCCTAAAAAACGAATTAAATTTTTGTAAAAAAAAAAAAAAAAAAAAAATCTTACCTATAACTTAGAAACAGTATAACAGATTTTTTTTGCAGTTTTAAAACCTTGACTTTTCTAACTGCAGTAAACATTGAAACAGTTATTGTCCCATGCCTAATAAATACTGGTACTTAATAAATATGTAAATATTTCTACAGTAATTACATTGTTATTACATAGTAACTATAATGTTATAAAAAGTATTTACACGTTATAGCAATGTAACTAAAATGTTATTACATATTATAATGTAACACATTGTAATTCCATGTTATAACAATGTAATTGTTAAAACGATGAAAGTACTACCATAAAATTGAAATTATATTGTTATCACATACTAATTGTAATGTAGTGACATAGTAGTTACAATGTTATGACAATGTAATTACAATGCAATAACTACTATGCAATGCTACTAATGCTACTACTATATTTATACTGTATTATAATTAAACTATACTATGCTAATTTTATAATTACTATGCAATAACATTTACAATGTAACTACTAAGCAATAACATTTACAGTGTTATTGCATAGTAATTATAAATTATAACATTGTACTTACTATGTAATTACATTATAGTTACTATGTAATAACACTGTAGTTACAGTGCTATAACATGTAATACAATTTTTATAAAATTAAAACTACTGTGTAGCAACATTATAATTACTATGTAATAGCATTGTAAGTACATTGTCATTAAATTACAATAACAATGTAATTACTATGCAATGCTACTATAATTATACTACTATATAACTACTATAAGTTAACTATTACGCTACTGTTATAATAACTTTGCAATAACAATGTATTTACATTGTTATAACATTGTAATTACTATGCCATTACATGTTTACTATGTAATAATGTTTTAATTACATTGTTATAACATGTAATTGCAATTTTATAACATTATAATTACTATGCCATTATAGTTACTATATGTTATTATATACTATGTATGACATATGTACATATGAAATATGACAATGTAATAACACATTAATTGCACACACGTACAAACATGTTTATAAAACAAGAATAAAGTTTGTAATTACATATTACATACATGCGTCCTGTGCATAATTAAGTATATAACTATAAATACACACTGTACAGGAAATATACAAACACGTTTGTAAATCATGAATGTAACTACAATGTAATGAAAATGTAATTACTATGCAAATACAAAGTAATTACATCCGAAATAAAAGTTTGTAATTACATATTACATGCGTACTGTAACTAACAAATACTGTACATGAAATATAAAAAAACACATTTACAATATGATCATAGACGTCATTACAATGTTGTAACTATCTATTTACAAAATTATAACAGTCTCAATACAATGTTAAAGCAATGTCATTACATTGTTATAACAATGTAATTACATTGTCATAGCAATGTATTATATTTACTGTGTAATAACATAGTAATTACATTGTTATAAAATGTAAATACAATGTTATAACATTATAATAACTTTGCAATAACGCTGTAATAAGGAACATTTTTGCAGTTTTAAAATTTTGACTTATCCAAACCGGGGTAAAACTTTAAAACATTTATCATCCCATAATAGACACGGGTACTTATTAAATAAATACTAGTACTTAATGTTTAATTGAACTTTACTTTTCCATTTGGACTAGTCATAACATATGACAAGTGAAAAAGGAGAATTGACTAATATTTTTTTTCTAGTAATAGTTATAAAAGATACCAGTGTCTAATAAATAAATAGTAGTACTAATGATTAACTGGTAGTGCCTGTTGAATAGTTACTAGTATCAAATGAGTTGGTACCAGTATCTATTTAATAAGTAGTGGAATCTAATGAATAAGTACTAGTATCTAATACATAAGTACTAGTACCTAATGAATAAGTACTGGTATCTATTCCTTAGGTACTAGCAAGGATGGGCAAAAATACATTGAAATGTTTTTTTTTTTAAATAAAATGCCAAATACATCAATTTTACTTGTATCAAAAATAAACTACAAAATACAGCAGCCAAAAAGTATCAAAATAAAATACTGTATTTTGTATTTTGAAAATACTACAAAATACTTTTACAAGAGAGCTGGACATTTCTTCGCAGAATATTCACCAATAGGCCTGTTTAATTAACCCTCTCACTGTTAAACTGACTCAGTGAAGTATACAATGATTGATAACAACTGCTTTTCTCTGAGCAGGTTTAAGTCAGCTCCTCTGCCAACTCCATCACCTCTACTCCTGAACATTTGTATAAACATTTGTTTCTCTTTCATTTTGGTAGAAATCACTAAAGTCCTGTAATAACAATGTAAATACTATGTATTGCATTATATTGTAATTACATTGTTACTACATAGTAAGTATAATGTAATGACTAAGTAAATGTTATAATTACTATGTAAAAACATTGTAGTTACATTTTTATAGCATTATAATTACTATATATTAACAATGCAGTTACAATGTTATTGCATAGTATTTACAATGTTATAACAATGCAATCACAATGCAATAACTACTATGCAATGCTACTGTCATTATACTACTACTATGTTATTACTACTATATTATAATTAAACTAAAATATGAAACTATTGTAATGACACTGTTATAACGCTGCAATTACATTGATAAGACATTAATACATTGTTATACCATTGCAATTACTATGTCTATACATAATAATTACTACATAATGGCATTGTAACTATTATGTAGTAATATTGTGACTACTATGTCATTACATGTTAATTACTTTTTGTAACAACATTGTGGTTGCATTGTTATAACATTGCAAGTACTATATATTAACAATGGAATTACAATGTTATTGCGTAGTAATTAGGTTATAACTTTTTATTTACGTTATAACAATGCAACTACAATTGTATAATAATGTAATTACAATGTCATTATATAGTAAATATAACAGCCTTGTAATTACATTGTTATAACATTGTAACCACATTAACATTGCTATGACATTGTAATTACATTGTAATTACGATGCCATTACATTAATTACTATGTAAAACACTGTAAATACATTGTTGTACCATTTTGATTACATTGTTATAACTTTGTAATTACAATTTTATAACACAATTACTATGTAATAACACATTAATTATGTTGTTTAAACATTGTAATTACTGTGTACAAACATTGTATTTACATTGTTACTACATAGTAATATGTAATGACAGTAATTAAAATTTTATAACAATGTAACTACAATGCAATAACTACTATGCAATGCTAATATCATTATACCACTACTGTTATTACTATTATATTATAATTAAACTTAATATGCAACTATTGTAATGACAGTTATTACGCTGTATTTACATTGTAATGGCACTGTTAAAGCACAAATTACGTTGTTATAACACTTTAAGTACATTGTTACAATATGTAAATACAATGTTATAACAGTATAATTAATATGTAACAACATTGTTATGCTATACATTTGTATCAGCAATGTTACTACTTAGTAATTAGGATGAAATGACACAGCATTTACAATGTTTTAACGTGATCACAATGCAATAACTTCTATGCTACTATCACTATACTGCTAGCATAGTATTACTACTATGTTATAATTAAACTTTACTGTGCTACTATTGAAATGAAAGTTATAACACTGTAATTACTGTGCCGTTACATTATAATTACTATGGTTTTACATTATAATTACTATGTAATAACATTGTAATTACATGGTTTAAACATGTAAATGCAATGTTATAACATTAATACTAATATAAAATAACATTGTATTATACTATGTCATTACATATTAATTACTATGCAATTTCATTGAAATGACATTGCTAAAACATTGTAATTACTATATAATAATAATGAACTTACAATGTTATTGCATAGTATTTACAGTGTTATAATGTGTATTTACATGTTATAACAATGTAATTACATTGGTATTACATAGTAAAAATAATGGCCTTGTTTGCCATGACATTGCTATAACATTGTATTTACATTTTTACTACATAATAATTACAACATGATAACATTGTTACTAAGTAAATATGATATAATGACATTAGTTACAATGTTTCAATAATGTAATTACAATGCAATAAATACTATGCAATGCAGCTATCATTATTCTACTACTATATTATTAATATAATAGACCTTTTTCTTGTCTGCTGCAAGGAGGGTGCCATAGCAACCGGCGTCTTCTGGTAGAATGTTTAGAACTTCCGTTTACAGCGTTTACAACAGGTTATTTGCAATCCGAAATTGGGTTTCAATAGCGTTATTCATGGATCACAGAGTGTTTTTGTGACACAACTTTGAAAGGTGTGTGTCAAAAGCTGTTATAATTTGTTAGATTTGGTTTAAGGGTGAGAGAAAAACGTTCTCCTAGTTCACGTGTCTGCCGTCAGAAATACAGTGAGTGTGTGTGTTTTCCAGAACTTTCAGCTGTTAGCTCAGCGGCTCTTTTTAATGCACGCACAGGCACACACACGCTCACACACACACGCACACACAATACTTCTTTGCATTATAGAGCAAACCAGAATACTGGCATGAAACAACAGGTATGTAAGTCATGCAATTTACAAAAATGACCAATAAAAGTCTGTTATTGATACTCTGCTGGCGGATTTCCAGTCGCAAGCTAGTTAGTTTGTGCTGTGTAGTATTTACCACGGTTTGTGTTTTTGTGTCATTTCAAAACACTTTTTTTACTTTGTGACACTTATTCAATCAGTGTGTTAGTGGGACAGTACAGTAGGCTACGTGTGTGTTTCAAACATTTTGGTAAATTGCATTTGTTTGGGTTGGTTATTTATTTGAAAGAAAGAGAAAACGTTTTACTTTACCGATGATTAGGCTCCATTTAAACGGCACAAGATGCCGTCTGACAACGAGAAAAAATGCCTTACAGTAGTTGTTTTCTGTCCTATTACATTACATTTTTTTAAATGATCAGTCCAGGAGGTGGTGCTGATCGACAACAGTTTTAGTTTAAAGATGTTAAAAGTGAATAAAATAGATTAAACAATCGTTTCATAGCTGTCCAAATGATACTGTTTATGCGCATCAGCTGCCGACTGGAAGTTCTAAGCATTCTCCTTGCACACACACGCAAAGCAAAATGGGTTATTTTGTATTTTAAGAAAAAAGGACTATATCATAATTAAACTATATTATGCTGCTATTGTAATGACAGTGTTCTAACACTGTAATTACATTGTTATAACATGCAAATACAATGTTATAACATTGACATTATATAACAATGTAACTACAATGTTATTACATAGTAGTTATAAGTTATAATGTACTGAGTAATTATTAAGTATTTTTGGATGTAATAACAATGTATTTACTATGTAACTACATAGTAATTACATCCGATATAAAATTCACCTTTCAGAATTTTACCACAGAGTGGCAGAGACTAAAGGTGGGCATTGTCACTGAATGCACGATTTCAGTGATCTGGTTTTCAGCAGCAATTAATCTTCTTGTTAAGTCAGCAGAGAAGTTGTGGCATGGAACTATCTTGTCCAATGGCAACCAGCAGGTGCAAAGAGCAAAGAGCAAAGAGCATTTATGGAAGACCTCACCATAATGGCAAAATCAATACCTGAAGGGTGATGGATTCTAGAGGATCTTGTGGAATTCACTGATTGGGCACGGATGGAGTTTAAACCTGAGAAGTCCAGGAGCCTTGTATTGAGGAGGGGGTGCATTCAGGACCAATTTCGGTTTAGAATAAAAGGTACCACCATCCCAACAGTCAGAGAAAAACCAGTCAAGAGTTTGGGGAAGTGGTATAGGGCAGACCTTAATGATAAGGAAAGCGTGAGGCAAATGATTGTCCAAGTAGATACCTGGATGTAACCTTTAGAGAAGAGTGGCCTACCTGGCAAATATAAGGCCTGGGGTTACCAGCATGGAGTACTTCCTAGACTGCTCTGGCCTCTACTTGTTTATGAGGTGCCTGTCTCTACAGTAGAAAGACTAGAGAGGAAAATGAACACCTATCTTCGACGGTGGTTGGGTGTGCCAAGAACCTTCTGCTCCATTGGTCTATATAGCACAGGCAGCAAGCTACAGCTACCAGTGACATCAATTCTAGACAAGTACAAACTAACGAAAACACGGCAGGCCATAATGTTGCAACACAGTTAGAATGGAAAAGTGCGCCATGCAGACATTGTGGTTAGGGCAGGCCGCAAATGGTCAGCTAATGAAGCACAAAGGGATGCAGAGGAACGACTGCAGCATGCTGATATTGTTGGGACAGTAGCGCAGGGAAGGCTTGGATTGGGCTGCTTCACTAGCGCAAGCTGGAACAAAGCAGACCCAAAGGAACGTTGCAGGCTAATACAAAGAGAGGTCCGCAAAGCAGAGGAGGAAACTCAGCGAGTTAAAGCTGTTGGCATGAAAAAGTAGGGCAGCTGAACAAGATAGGAGGGCGTAAGAGAAAGTGTCCTGACATGGCCAGATAATTGGAGCATGGAAGGACAACGCATAAAGTTCCTGCTGTGTTCAGTCTATGATGTTCTGCCGACTTCGTCAAACCTTCATATCTGGGGGATGGTAGAAAGGCCAAGCTGGTCACTACATGGAAAGCAGGCAAATCTTGAGCATGTCCTATCAGCAAGCCAGTCAAGTTTGGCAGACAGGAAATTCCGGTGGCGGCATAATAAAATCCTCTTTTAGTTGGCGGATGGATTGGAGCAGGCAAGGAAAAGATGAAACAACATTCTGATGGGCATTGCTTTATTCAGTTTATTAGGTCAGGAGAGAGCGCGGCAGCAGGACGAAGGAGAGGAGGCGTTCTGGCCTCAGCGAAGGATTGCAAAATGCGGGCAGACCTGAAAAAGCAGCTTAAATACCCAGAGGAAATAGCACACACTAGCCTCAGACCAGATATTGTCCTCTGGTCTAGAGGAACCAAACAGGTGGTGCTTATAGAACTTACAATACCCTGGGAGGACAAAATAGAGGAGGCCCATAAACGCAAGCTCAAAAAATATCAAAGTCTTATACTTGAGAGCCAGGAGAACAGATGGAGGGCCTGGAATTTACCAGTAGAGGCGGGTTGTAGGGAGTTTGCGGGGCAGTCACTCTGGAAAGTGCTCGGACTGCTGGGAATTGAAGAAATGGCCAGGAAACGGCTTGTAGGAAAGGTCACTGAACAGGCGGAAGTAACATCTCACTGGATTTGGCTACAAAGGGAGGTTCGGTGGAAAAGCCAACCTGTTGAAAGACATAACATATCCTAGAGTTGAGTGGGTGGTCAGCAGGAGTAGATCCAGGATGCTGGATCTGCTGTTGAGCCCTCCCTAGGGGCCATGGGCTTAAATCGGTGAAACACCAAGGAAGGGGGGGTGCCCATCTGATGATCAGCTGTAACCACCAACCCTTATAAAGAGTATATCCCTAACTCACTAACTGGTGGTAATGGAAGAAAGTAGGAGGGGAATTATGCCACTGGCCCACAGTTGGTGCAGGGCGGAGTACCTGTAAAGGTGGGCCAGTTGCGATGGTCCCATGGTATTTTGCATAACTATGCAATTACAATGTTATTACATAGTACCTATAATGTAATAACAATGTGAATACATACAAAAAAGTTTATAATTACAAATGTACTGTGCATATTTTCATATAAATACAAAAATACTGAACATGAGTTATACAAAGAATCATTTTTGTATATAAATCAACAAATCAACTTAAAGTAAATGAAGTGTGGGGAGAAAACACAAACTAAGGCTGAATACAACAAAATGGAGCACAACTCCATGTCTGGACCGTCCCCGTCACTGAAGTGCTGCAGCATCAGCTCTTAAAAACACCGGCGGTCAATGATTGGAAGGTGCAAAGAAGTCTACTCAATCAAAAACACAAACAGCAACAAAACGCTAGAGGGTGACAAAATAGCAGAAATAAATATATACTAGAATGCAACATAAATATAATCTTGGATAATAAAGGCAAAGCTCTCGATTTACTGGTCAATCTACTTTCCTACTCTCATCTATGGTCATGAGCTTTAGGTCATGACTGAAAGGACAAGATCTTGGATACAAGCGGCCGAAATGAGTTTCCTTCACAGGGTGGCAGGGCACACCCTTATAGATAGGGTGAGTAGCTCTGTCAACCAGGAGGAGCTCAAAGTAGAGCCGATGCTCCATCACATTGAGTGAAGTCAGCTGACGTGGCTGTGGCATCTGTTTCAGATGCCTCTTGGACGCCTACCTAGGGAGGTTTTCCAGGCATGTCCCACCGGGAGGAGGCCTCGGGGAAGACCCAGGACAGGCTGGAGGGACTATGTCTCTCAGCTGGCCTGGAAACGCCCCGGGATCCCCCTTGAGGAGCTGGAGGAAGTGTCTGGGAAGAGGGAAGTCAGGGGTTCTCTCCTAAGACTGCTGCCCCTGCGACCTGGCCCCGGAAAAGCAGTAGAAAACGAATGAATGAACAAATACCAACAGAATAGTTTCAAAACGGCTTGCCATATTGGTAAGTAAATCGAATATAAAGAGTGAATGAGCATCATAATGCAGACCATGTAACATTATAAGATATGGAATATTTATGAACATTCTATCAAAACAGCATTTTTAAAACTAATTTACATGACACGATTAATAGTTTAAATACAGAATATACTTTATTATTTTCATTTAGACATTTATGGTACATATAAAACAGATTTTCTGTAAAATTACGTTACTTTAATATGAAAATATTTGTATTAAAATAGCAAACCAAACAACAGAAAAAAGAAGAATGAAAACAGTGAACCTTTTCTTCTAAATGTAACAAAACAGGCGGAATTTACACATTTACTGTGCTCAAATCCCTGAATTCACACGATTACAGTGCAGCTTAATCTATGGGAGATTAATTCTTCCCCCAAAGACAATAAATATTATCAAGCACTGTGTTAAGATGCCATGCATTCATCACTTAATGTAGAAAACAAAATTACAATTCATGTAAACATTTTTTTACTATAAGCAGCACTGATCCTTGGTCTGTTTTCAATTTTAGAAAGTGTGCCAACAATTTCATTTAAAGAATAAATTGTGTGTCATGTGAAAATACAATACATGTACAATACAAAAGAGCAATAATTGTGCAGGTTTGTTCCTTCATACTGGTACTTGGGTCTGTCTGGGTGGGATTGGTTTGGGGACTCCAGGTCCTTGTCTGTAAGATGGAGAAGAAGGTCAGATCAGTCATGAAAATCTCAGACATTGATTTGAAACAAGAAAGTCGAATTATGTTTGTAAAGGTTTTTTTTTTACTCAATGGTCAGGCATCCTATTTTAGTGACTACCGGATTAAATGTACAAAAGTAATTTTATATGTGCACAGTCCGTGTACGTTTTGTTCATTTGTTTTCCATTTTCAAACGGAATAAAGGAAATGGAGAAAACGGCCGTTTTTCCGTTTTTCTTTTGCTCACGAGAAAATGAAAAAACGAGATTTTGGCTGGATTTTCCTTTTTTGGTTTAGGGTAGGAAAACGGATAAACGACTTTAAAATTAATCTTACACATGTAGGCGGTGCTGAAACGCCCACTTTCCTCTAATTGGTTAACCAAATCTGCGCTCGTGACGTCACCCTCAAAATAAAAGCCTTACACGTAGGCTTTTAATTATTATTATTTAATTATATATTAACTAAGTTTACATATTCTATCATTTGAACCACACAAAGTTAGCAGGCTTACATTCATTGCGTATGTATAAATTAAATAAAAACGTATAGCAGTATTCTTAGACATTTGTCATTAAAATAAGGTCATAGTTCACTGCCAAGCTTCTTGCTGCTGTGCACCTGATGCAGAGCAAAGATAGCCATTTCCGAGGAGCACTTGGTTTGCATGATTGTTTCAGAGCAAGGGCTTTATAATAATAATAATAATAATAATAATAATAATTATTATTATTATTATTATTATTATTATTATTATTATTATTATTATTATCAGTTACTTGTGTTTTTATTGTTTGGTGTTTTTTTTTTCTTTTTAATAGTTGTTAGCAGAACCAGAATAAGAACACTTTGGGCCCTGCTATAAAAACAAAGGGTACCATTTGTTTTCATTTATTTCTTCCTATTTTAATTATATATTGTAATTATTTATTTGATAATTAATACTATTTTATTGTAACGCCAAAGTAGGCCTGTCTTATTATTATTTTTTATTATTAAATTTGCTGTTATTGTAGGCTAGATGGTTATTTAAATATTTTAAATAACATTTACTCATAACCTTACTAATTCGAGAGCCGAACCTAAAAAAGTTTAAGTGCAATAAGCCTGTACAATAAAGGGAGCCGCAATGCATATTTCTAGCGCATTCTTTCACTCAACAATTATTGCTGGAATAATGAAATAAATTTCAAATTAACTAATTAAACACATTATAGTTGATAAAAAAAAAAATTGTGTCTAGTAGTTCCGACAAACAGATGAGCTCGCTACATGTGCGTTGCGCTAATAATTTGACATTTGCTCTTCTTGAGAAAGTGCTACAGCGGGCCCTGTTATTTCACATATAAGGTTAGTGATACGTATTTTAAATTAGTATTGCACATTATTCATTCATTTTCTTGTCGGCTTAGTCCCTTTATTATTCTGGGGTCGCCACAGCGGAATGAACCGCCAACTTATTTAGCAAGTTTTTACGCAGCGGATGCCCTTCCAGCCACAACCCATCTCTGGGAAACATCCACACATACACACACACTTATACAGTACGGACAATTTAGCCTACCCAATTCACCTGTACCGCATGTCTTTGGACTGTGGGGAAAACCGGAGCACCCGGAGGAAACCCACGCGAACGCACTACACTACTGAATTAGACACAATCTCAAAAAAAAAAACTTGATGCTTATTTACATTATCTAAAGTTATTTCTTACGAGGTAGGATCTGTTGTTGTATCATACATTTTCATTTTAATATGCAAATAATTTTCTTTAATTTGTAATAGGCCTATTGTCCTTTATTGCATAAAATAACCAGCCTTTGTATTCAATATGTTTGTAAATTGTCCATCCAGTTTGACGCAAGCTAAACAACATTTTGGCCTGTTTTGCTTATTAAATGAGTGATTTTCACGGAGAAACAAATCATCCATCCACACAGTTTTGTATAGGACCTGTGTGAACAAAAATATACACTTCATCATAGCCTATAGGAAAATGTAGGCTATAGCCCCTTTCACACAGTGATACCGGTAAATATCCGGAAAATTTACGGAACGACTTTACCGGTATATTCAAAAAAGCGCTGTTCACACAGGCGAGGACGTTACGGAAATTTTCCGGAAAAGAGCATTCACACATCCATTCCAAAATACCGGTAAATTCTGACATCATTCACCACAAATGAGCTTTAAACGGCTGCGCTTGTATTTGTAAACATTTGACTAAATTACAAACTCTTTTGATGATCAATATTGTGAACAACTTTCGCAGGATCACTTTCGCATGTCGAGATCATAATATGTGTGTGTGCTGGCGCTCACAGGCTGTTTCATGGGCACACGCAAAGCTTGAAGGTAAACAAACAACGGCTTATCATATGCACCTTATCGATGATTATTTGCACAGTTGGCATTAAGAAGAACATATAAACGTGATCTGACTAACTTCTAGCAGCTAAATGCGTCTGGAAAAATATTCAAAGGCTTTTATTCTCACAAACCGCGCGGACGTAAATGCGTCTGACTGTTGTGATTGGCTAAAGCAGACGTCTCACGTCAGCACGTTCTAGACGTGCACGCGCTTATTCCGGAAATATTCCTTCTGCGTTCACACAGCGCAGCATTCCGGCAAATTGCCGGTAATGTTACAACTTCTCTTTCCGGAAAATAGCCAGAACGAATTTACCGGTATTTTCAAAAAGGACCTGTTCACACATACAACCTTTCTGGAAAATTGCCGGTAATTTTCCGGAAAGGTCTGTATGTGTGAAAGGGGCTTATGTTTAGAACCAATTTTGTGTTGTATAATTAAAAATATTAAAAATACAATAAAAAAAGGAATAACATTTGAAGTGCAATGCTTCAAAGATCCAATATGCTGCATGCAGAGCCAAAACAAAAACTGGTTTGTTTGTTTAATAAAATAATAATATGAAATTAAAGTGAAATAGTTCCATAACCTGTATTATAACTGTAGTCACCCTAGATGACAAATCATCCGTTGCGCCGGTCAGTTTCACCTTTAATCAAGAATGTGCCAGAACCAAATGAGAATATTTACAGATTACCTCGGAATGAGACCTCGGTCTGTGAAGGATGCAGAACACAGAAACTCGTTGAGAATGGAGATGCATGTTAGATGTTTTATATCCCTTTAGATATTGTAAATAAACAACAAGTTTTTATTGAGATTGTGTCATGTCTTTTCTTTGACGCACGCGCTGAACAGCCCCGAAAAGGCGCCTTTATTTAGCCTGTAGCCTAAATAATAGTTTACATTTTATAACATATAATGTTCCATTACTTTAAATGTATAATGTTTTTTAATATTTATGGATTATATAAAATATATAGTTTATATAAATGCGCTCTGATCATTCAAGGATCATAATGCGTTGCATATTCTTCTTATTCTTCATTAGGCTTGATCCGTAAATTGTGTATTTTATAAACTGATCGTTTATAAGGACTAAGCTATTAATAACTGTAATTCCTCGAATGGAAAAGTCTTGATTAAAGAAAAAGAGAACTTAATTCGACATATGCATATAGTGTGCTTATTTCTGCGCGCATCGCGCGCTTTACCGAATTATCTTTTTTATTATTTTATGCACTATAAATGCATCTGGCAGCACCGAAAAGAGCAAATGCCAAGTTATTAGCGCAGCGCACAGACAGCTAGCTCGTCTAGTCTGAACCAGGGGTTTTCAAACTATTCATTGCACACCGATCCCATTGCATTTTATTTAGGATAAACCACTTATTTAAAATTAATTAATTAAAAGGTGCGTACTCTCCAATACACCACTGAATTATAGTGTCATAATATTTAATAATTATAATTAAGATAGACACCTGACCTCCATTTAATAAACAATTTATTTGCCATTCTCTGTTAATTTGAAGTTTAAAGTTTAAATCATTTATGTTAAACTTAAATTATTTAAAAACTTAAAAAGACTTAAATTTAGTCATTTAAGACATTTTAGGTCATAAGTTTACATACATTGACCGTTGCATTTAGTAGGCCTATTCTGGTCTAAATAAGCTTTTTGCATCTTAGGTGTTTACACACACAAATTAAGCAGTTTATACGTACATTTAATGTTACTTTGAAATTACTTTTGATGCAATAAATAATCCTAAATAGTTGAAAGTGTTAACATATTCTTGAAATGTAGTTATTTTATAACTATGAAATTTATTACTAAACAAAGTGAATCATTATGAATTTGCCAAGAAATAATCCACTTTACCACTGTAAAGCAATGCCCCACACTCACTAGAATGGTAGAACCTGGACTGTATGATATGTTCTGTATGTAAAATAGAGAAAATAAGCAAGAGGCGCAGTCTCATGCAGCCTTAGTGAAATATAGCGCGTCACAGCAATGAACTAAAAATAAAACCACCCTTGAAATGCTGGCGATCTTAATTTTTTCAGCCTACACTGACTGAGAATAATGTTGCACTATTTTATTAACAAATAATTAGAATGTTTTTTTTTTTCCCTTCAACACATTCATCATTACTTTTGCCTGTGCAAGTTTTTTTGCGCGCGCTTGAGCGCGAAGGCATCTATTTTCAGGTGCAAGATGCCACTTTGGGTGGCACCAGCACACTCTGCCACACCTGTGGCTATGTCCCTGCTACAATAATAATAACAACAACAACGACAAAATAATAACAAAAAATAATAATAATAAGACAGGCCTACTTTGACGTTGCAATAAAAAAGTATTAATTATCAAATAAATATTTACAATAGGCTAAAGGCATATATTAAATTAAAATAGGAGAAAATCCAATAGAAACAAATGGTACCATTTATTATAGCCCCATGCAGGGTCCAATGTGTTCTTGCAACCATTGAATAACTAAGTAAATAATAACAATACTAATAATAATAGGCCTAATAATAATAATAATAATAATAATAATAAATTATTATTTTATACAGAGTAGGCTATTATTTAGGCCTACAATAGCTCTGAAACAATCATGTAAACCAGGTGCTGCTCGGAAATGGCTATCTTTGCTCAGCATCAGGTGCACAGCAGCAAGAAGCTTGGCAGTGAACTATGACCTTATTTTAATGACAAATGTCTAAGAATACTGCTGATTTACGTTTTTATTTAATTTATACATACCCAATGAATGTAAGCCTGCTAACTGTGTGTGGTTCAAATGATAGAATATGTAAACTGTTTATATATATATATAATTAAATAATAATAATTAAAAGCCTGCGTGTAAGGCTTTTATTTTGAGGACGACGTCACGAGCGCAGATTTGGTTAACCAATTAGAGGAAAGTGGGCGTTTCAGCACCGCCTACATGTGTAAAATGAATTTTAAAGTCGTTTATCCGTTTTCCTACCCTAAACCAAAAAAGGAAAATCCAGCCAAAATCTCGTTTTTTCGTTTTCTCGTGAGCAAAAGAAAAACGGCCGTTTTCTCCATTTCCTTTATTCCGTTTGAAAATGGAAAACAAATGAACAAAACGTACACGGACCGTGCAGCTCAAGGAAAAATTATTAGCTTTCCTGTGAAATATTTATTCTTCTTCAAATAATTATCAAGTAATATTTAAATGGCGCAAGAACATTTTCACAGTATTTCAGATAATATTTCTTTAAATTTTTTTATTTTAGCTAGAATAAAATAAGTTTTTAATAATAATAAAAACCTCTTAAAGTCAATATTATTACCCCCTTAACAGTATTTCTTTATCAACTGGCAACAAAAGAAAAAAAAAACATTATACATTGACTTGAATAATTACCCTAACTTGCCTTGTTATCCTAACTAGCATAAGTTTTTAAATCACACTTTAAGCTGAATATCTTAACAATATCTAGTAAAATAATATGCACAGTCATCATTGCAAGGATAAAATAATTCAGTAATCAGAAATGGGTTATTAAAACTATTTTGCTGTTTTAGAGATGTGTTGGGCAAAAAAAGATCTCAGTTAAACCTGAGCTTGGGGGGAATCTAAAAGAATTCTGAAAGAATATAAAAGACTTCAACTGTATATAAGGCGTAGTATCTTTTAGTAAATGGTCTACTTTAAAGGTTTCAAACCTTTAAAGGTATCATGTAAAGAAGATGTAAAATGTGGGTGACAGCATTTCCATCATTTATTGTAACATTATATTTATGTAAGATGGAAACTGCATTATTCTGACCTGTACTGAAATTGAAATATAAGATAAATACACAAAAAAATGATGTCTGCAAAATTGTTGCAAACAATTTAAATGTGTTGAATTTAAACAAATAAAATTTTGTAATGTTCAACTTAATTTGTTTAAATTCAGCCCAAATAAATTCTTTACAACCAGAAATTTTATAACTTCAAGGAATCGTCTTTGAATATTTTTTTTTTCAGTGTAATGGTCTGAAGGATATTTTTGAAGTGTAAGGATTTCAATCATTCATAAAGGCAGCAACTCCAACACTCCAAAAATAAACACTTATTAACTTTAAAAAGCTATCACAAAGCGTGTGACGTTTTGAGCACCGGCTCTCCATCAGACAATATTGATCACAGCATGTTTCTCTTTTATACACCTTTGGATCCTATGAGCTACCACATACAGTTGAAGTCAGAATTACTAAACCCCCTTTTAATTTTTTTTTCTTTTTTAAATATTTCCCAAATGACGTTTAACAGAGCAAGCAAATTTTCACAGTATGTCTGATAATATTTTTTTTTTCTGGAGAACATCTTATTTGGTTTATTTCGACTAGAATAAAAGCAGTTTTTAATTTTTTAGACACCATGTTAAGGTCAAAATTATTAGCCCCTTTAAGCTAAGCTTTAACTTTTTTTTTTTTTTCATTTTTCTACAGAACAGACCATCGTTATTACAATAACTTGCCTAATTACCCTAACCTGCCTAGTTAACCTAATTAACCTAGTTAAGCGTTTAAATGTCACTTTAAGCTGTATAGAAGTGTCTTGAAAAATATCTAGTCAAATATTATGTACTATCATCACAGCAAAGGTAAAATAAACCAGTTATTAAAACTATTATGTTTAGAAATGTGCTGACAGAATCTTCTCCGTTAAACAGAAATTGAAAAAAAAAATAAACAGGAGGGCTAAAAATTCTGACTTCAACAGTATAAGTGTGAGTGTAAATACCTAAAATGATAATTAATTCGTATTTTGGGGCTGAATGTGATATTTTTTAAAATTAATATTATGAAAACATTCTTGTTGAAAATTTGGCCAACATTATTTTACTGTATCAAATATACTGTTCCAATAAATTACATTTTAGTCTTCTGTAACGCATGGTAAAAATGCACATTTTGCTCATATTTCATTGCATGTCTTTATAAAAACCTGTTTTTTAACCACAAAAAAGGTCAGCTCAGAAATTAGTAAATCTGTTTCTAAAGCAGTACAACATTTTTATTTTAATGCCTGTGAACTTTTCATCTTTGATTTTTTTCTCCATTTTCTAAATTGATCATTATTATCGTTTCCCAGTGCAAAACCTACCACCACAATAGCTACAAAAGTATATTCTATACAGCTCTCTATTACAGCAGTACAATATTCTTCCAAGACGCTGCTATGCATTTGTGTTTTTGTAATATGTTATTAGGGTGTTTTGATTGGTTGCTTAGTCTTTAAGTCTATAATATTCTGGGTATGTTTTTAAGAGCGCATCTCCCTTTCCAAATATGCAGACAAACTTGTAGGTCCAGTTTCAGACCAAATATCTGAGACTAAAATTAGACTCATGGAAATATTCTTGACTGTAATAAGAAGTACAGTATGTTGCCTGAAACACCACCAATAAAAACAGACAGCACTGAAAATACTTAGGCCTGATATTTCTAGTGAATACCTTGGTTGGTTTACTGTGGTATCCTGTTGATACTTTGGATCAGTTGGCTGAAAAACAAATAAGCAAAGTTATCATAATCATCTATTACTGACCTTATAACTATACCAAATGTAACCTTGTTTAGCATTAGAGGCACATTAGAATAGCTGTCAGGACAAAGTGAAGCTGTGGAAATGAAAGCAGGGCAAAATGACAGTAATCATATCTCATCCCTAGATTGTTTGCACAGTAAAGCACATTTCTGTAGCCCTGTTTCTTTTCGAGTAATTAATCGTGTGGCAGTGTGGTAACCTGTGATTGGTGTGCTGTTTGAATTTCTGTCATCGACTGTGGTGCGGATGCTCTTGTTGTATTGCCATTTGCTTGCACATTTGATGGGGCGTTCGAAGAACCATTTGCTGCATTCGTTGGCCTGTTGTAAAACATTAAGCAAAATATTAATATCAGAAGATTTTAAACTAAATTCAAACATTTATTAATGACTAATGTACTAATCAGTTTCTTTACAACATTACAAAGCTGTATCTTCTCCTCAAGCCACTCACAATCAACTAGGGATTGATTAATTTTAATTTTTTAATATTCTAATAAAACCGGTCCCATTTTCCACTTAAACAACCCTCTTATTTCACAATGTGTCAGATTATTACACAATAGCAGATCAGTGCTACGCTGTAAAAAAGCTGGGATCTTCACAATTCCTTCATCATGTCACAAGAAAAGCCAATTAGGTTAACTTAATAGTTTTACAAATTTAAGTGGATTGAACATAAAACAATTAAGTTGTACCCAAATTAAATAGGATGTGTGTTGCATTAATTGTTTTATATAAATAGTTTGTGCAAGTAGCAAAAGTACATTTTTGAGTGTATTTGTCTTTTATCCTTCCCATGGGAATCTTAAAACCTGCATTGCTGGTGTGAATATACAGTATATGTACCAAAAGCAAAAAACAAAAACAAAAATGACAGTATAAAACATCTGATCATAGAAATATGGATTTCTTTACACCCGTTTTGAATTTCATCACTCTTTTCA